>NW_026250580.1:0-3525 GCF_024244095.1 Nematocida homosporus | reverse complement strand
TAGAACGTCATAAGAAAGACTTAGTGTCGGATCGAATCCAGATGAAGCACTTTTAGAGGCCAGATAATCATCGAGGTTAAGAACTGTGATGTTTTGGGGCTTTAGGTTTGTGCCGCTAAGATTCACGGTCAGAATGGATATCTGGCGCCAGGACAATCGGTTTTTAACGTCCTGGACATCCGTGCCCGGGCCGCGATTAGAGGGTGCGGCAATGGAGGGTAAGGTAACGGTAGTATTGGGCTGTTGAATATCTATGAAAAGAGAATAGGACGAGGCCCAGGTTATGTTGTCGAGGAAGTTTATCTCAGTCGTTAGAGGTGTATAGAGGTTCAACAGGCTTACTTTGAAATGGGCTAGTAGAGGGGAAATGATCTCTTGAATAGATGCGGTGAGGTATAGGAGAGTCACATGAATGGAATATTTCGGCTTATCAATTGATTGGATGTTGGATCGGAATGTTTCTTGTAGGACTTTGTTCGTGGTCCAGGGCATGCAATTTGCAGGATCTTCATTGAACAGATTTAGATAGATGTGTGTGTTGGGCTGGCTCGGGGGGAGTTCAAGCAATGATAGATATTTAGATAGGATAAGGAAGCAATTGGCATGGTCGACCTTCAAAATCCGGATATTGCTCACACTCTGTCTGATCTTACTAAACTTATTCAAAGCCGTCAGAAGTATTTCCAAATTATCCGTTGACCACTCCGTGTCTAGACAGCACACAAACTCGTCGTCTCCAAGACTAGACAGCTCATACTTATCTGAGCTAGGGCTTTTATGGATCCTAAGCAGTTCTTGCGGGTTGTTGGACACATTGCTTTCTGTGTCTTCAGAAGTATACCGTTGTATGAACTTAAAAAGCAGCTCTGTCTCCTTATCATTTAGAACCACATTCCAATCTACTTGTTGCTGATTATCGGGAGTATCTAGATGGGCTGGTTTGGCGAGTTCCGACGGTTCATTTAGTTCTCTAGTCGAATCATTTAAAACGGAGGGAGACATTTCCTCATTCAGATCAGTGCTACTGACTTGTTGATTGGCTAAGGTGGCATGAGGTGGGTCCTGCTGGACTTCGGATGTGCCTAAACATATAATGTTTTTGGTTTGCTCGGTCTGCTTGGTTGCTTTGGGTATTGGCCGTACTAATGAGATATTTGCCAACTTCCCTGTTAGTTGCCACCAATGGGCCTGGTTGAGTTTGCCGCTAACATACCAATTCTCTCGATTCATTGCGATATCAAGCAGGTCGTCCAGATTAGCAATCTCGCCGGGATACGGTGTCTCCGCAAAGACAAAATCGACGATTTCCCCCTGGGCAATAAAGAACATCTGGATTGAGGCTAAATTGGCAAGGGCGTCTAATACTATGCTTGGGGTTGTCTCTGGAATAGAGGCCATACGCTCTTTGTAAGACTGGTGTAAAACTGAGTCTGGCTGTTTGTAAGACGCCTTGATCGCCCGAAAGAAACCTTCCACTAGATCTAGAGCCTCGAAATTCTGGATATTAGCTGCATCATCTACTTCCATGGTTATTTCAATGCCTAGCATGGTTTCGAGAGAGGTTAAAGAGATGTTTTTGATGTGGATGGCATTGCTAGAGTGAGTTAGATGGTAATCAGTATATATTTTGTTGCTGCAGTGGAGTAGATGATATAAGTCGGATAGTGATTGCATATTGTTGGCTCTGATGGCATCAATCAGTGGAACAATAAGAGTAATTGTTGTTTTTTCAGATGGACTGAAATAACATTCCTGTTTAGGGTACATCACTACTTGGGGCGGATTAGCCAAATGATAGGGTGTTATATCATCACGTTGGTACATTATGGGACGCAATTCTTCTTTCTGATCGAGGTCTTTGTGGTAGGTAGGGAAGCATTGGTGTAGAAGACCGAGTATTTCGGGTCGATTACTGGGAGTAACTACTGCAAGGCGGATATTTGGGAAACAGAATGTCTTGTTCCATTCCTCAATGATTTTGGTATCAGAAGGAAGAGACTTAAGTGAATTAAGCTGAGAGTTTGAAAGACACTGTTTTTTGGCTTGGGCAATTATCTCTGGTGTGGGTTGGGAAACAATCACTGACCGTAAGAGTTCAAAGGGGATTGGATTAGTGGGATTGTCTAAGAAGAACTCGATAGTGATGAAGTTAGCGCTACTAATAATCTTGCAGGTTTTGGGTTTGGATAGGAATGCTTCCCATTTCTGGTTGTTTTTGTTGTTTTCGGGCTTTATCTTATGTTTGAGAAGTTCTTCTAAAAGGCGGCTGAGATTCTTATCTCTATTCGATGTAGTATAGTGGCATTTCTTGATAGAGATACTAACGTGGGTGGTTGGGCTATTTTGTTGAGCGATGACAAGATATTTAAGACCATTGCCGAGAGTAAAACTATCGCCCTTGGGCTCTTCTAAGCGCGGATTATAGGCGTTCGGATTCTGAATTGATATCTTAAGCAGGCCTAAGACAATAAAGAGAACTCGAATCAACTTGTTTGGCAATATTTCCGATTGTTTATGCATGGAGTAGAAACCAAAGACAAAAAACTCCATATGATAAAGCATTACTCGATGATATTACCATAAAAGGAAATTTCCAAATTTAGAATTGAGTTAGTGGTTACTGTTTTATGACATAAATGGCATTCATTGGTTCATACCAAAGTATGAAGATAGCTAGTCATTCTGAATAAGATATTGTTTGTGCTTTATGATCTCCCGAGATATTATAAAGCGTAAATAACGATGAAACCAATAAATACATTGTGGTTTTATAGCCCGATCAAAACAAGTGTTGCTGTGTGTTGTGCATGTGAATCCTCAACACCATTTAATTAGCGGTTGAGTTAGTATTAAGTGTGGTGGACCAAAACAATTCTGGCCAAAAATACTCCCCCGGTAAAATCTCCAAGCTCGTCACTTTCTGGCCCGGGATTGCGGATTCCAAGGCTTGCGAGACAGAATACAATAAAGATGCTTTATTTGAAAATCTAACAACTACTAGTTTAAAATATACACGGATAAACTATACTAACTCGAGTTCGCACTATTTTGCGAATGTTTTGAAAGTAGCTATCAACCCAAAAGAGAGATAGACACTTTCAGGTCTTTCGCTCTCTTCCTTTCTTATCTGAAAGTGCTTTAAAGTAACAAAATCTCCTTTTATAGTCTAATTCTTATCTCTTATCAGACTCTATGATATAAACAGATCTAGTATAATCGTTGACAAGAGGCCTTGATTTGCACTACCCAATACTAACCCAATACTTAGCAATATGTTGTTCGGATCGATGTTTAGCAATAATTCATCTTGATCAGTGCCCAACCCAAATCAATACTAACCACACGTACACCTCTTTACTCAAGTGTATGTGCCAGCATCTGTAGTATAGTTCCTGGCACCGGCAAGTAAAAGCTAGTACCAGATTGCCGTATTGGGTTAGTATTGTTATCATAACCCCATATCAATCCAAATACTAACCCAATAGAGAACTCCTTTACCTTTATATGGGCATTACTACCTCAGCT
>NW_026250604.1:0-8278 GCF_024244095.1 Nematocida homosporus | reverse complement strand
CTACCAACTACTAACCCAGCATCAGTAATGAAAACATCATGTAGCCCAGATGATGTTTAACAATAAAGATTAGTCTCTTGATTCTTTACGATCTCTAAACTCTTTGCCCACTAATTAAGTAGTGTTGCGATTCTCATGTACAACAATTGGTTATATTGGAGTTAGTATTTATTGTAGGATGCCAAAAAAGTCCCGATAACAAAAGAGCAATAATAAATCTAATTCAATACTAACCAAAATCAAATTCTGAACAGAATTTATATATTTCTTATCTCAGTTTATTTCAAAATGTTAAAACTATCTGTAACTATCGATGAAATTACGGCTATAGCTCAGTATTTACAAAGCAATCTTACTAAACAATCTGGTGTATGTGCTCGAAAATGGCGCCGATTTCAAAAGAAAGCCAGCAGATTTCTGGCCCTTAATAACAAGCTATACTATAATAGCACTGAGAAGAAAGTGTGGGGTAATCAGTTGCTGGAGGTAGTGTCAAGATGAATTGTGGTCAAACACAGGCCATGGTGAATTATTGTTAAATACTGATAGGGAGGAATTGTTGCCTAGCAGTGCTCTGGATGGCATATCATAAGCAGTGACCAGAACAAATAAAGGCATCTTCTCGACTGTTATACTAACCCAATACATATCTAAGAGATCTATAATTGAGTTATAAAAGAGTAGATTGTGTTTTTTAGAATATCCCAAAAAGGAAAAAAAGAGCAAATGACGTCATCTTTCCTTTAGTTTGGTAGACAATTTCAAAATAGCCGCAAAATAGTGCGAATTCGAATGGGTTTAGTATTTCTATGTATAATGTCCCAAATAAAGCATCTTTATTACTTTCTATCCCACCCGCCTCGAAATTCCCAATACTAACCCAATACCAACCCAATACCAACCTAATACCAATCCAATAGGTTCACTTTTGGCAAAGGAGATTGTCTAGGGCTTTTTGGCATGTGGCTTTTTATAGCTCCTACATTCAATAAATCCTACAAGCTTCCGGCCTGACTATGTCTTGGTAGAAGTACTACTGGTTGAAAACAGCGTATTGCCACTCAATAATACGAAAGTTTGGTTTAGTATTAGTTGTTGCGGATTTTGATTCTTTGGCCATTAAGTCTTACTTCCTATTCTATGGCCTATTACGTCATCAACCATCTTACCCTACCACCACCTAATCCGGCATCTAAATTAGTACACATACTGAACTATAACACATAATAAACCAACTCATACTAAACTATAACTCATACTAAACTATAACACATACTAAACTATAACACATACTAAACTAACTCACTATCTAAAGACTGAAGATATTAAAACTTAATGTTGTGGACCTTGGCACCTATACTTATAAAAGATACGCTTCCTATGCCACCCAAATGTCTCTCACTCTGGCGGACCGGCCAATAAAGGTGTCCGTGGCGAATGAGAGTTAAATCCTGGGTTACCAAAAAGGGTAATATTTAAGCAAAATTTTAACCAAAGTTACGTTGAATGAGAATTGAGAAATGTTACTTTTGTTCTGGTAGTATATATCCAGGCCACGGATCAATGTTTGTTAGGAACGATGGGGCTGAATTTCGGTTTTGTCGATCTAAATGCACTAAAAACTTCAAGTTGAAGCGAAATCCTCGAAATGTCGCTTGGACTAAGACTTATCGTAAAGTTCGTGGCAAAGACTTGGTTAACGATACTTCACAAGCCTTTGAACATCGTAATAATGAGCCTTTGATCTATAACAAAGAGATATACGAGAAGGTTATTCAAAGTATGCCAAAGATATCTTCTATTAGACACCAACGAGAAGCCTTCCATATTAAGAACCGAATTCTTAGTGAGCAAGAGAAGCAGGTGGAGAAAGAGCGAGTTTTTATTATCAAGAATGTCGATGCCTTAACTGCCGAAGAACGACGATTGCAAACTCTGGAAAGAAAGCGAAAGATCCGCGAAGCCCTCAAATTACCATTTGAGTAATAAAAGATAGTTAGTTAAGTGCTGGTTTGGTTGTGTTTAGTGTTGATTTGGTTGAGTTAAGTATTGATTTGATTGTTATTTTAATGGGCAGATAAGGTTGGTGAGTTTCCTTTTTAGGTAATAGTTGAAGATTTGGCTGGGTGGTTGTTTAGTGTCGAAAGTTGTATGTCATAAGTTGTAGGTAGCTTGTAGTTGACTCTAACTTAATGGTGGTTTAAATCAGTGAATTGAGTTAGTATTTGGGTTGCTGGTTCTTGGTGCTAATGAGATGGATTGGTTTGTTATAAAGAGATGGATTGGGTTAGTTTGAGTCCAATTTATTGATTGAGGTTTGAGTGGCTGGGGTGAGTAGCTGGTAATAGTGAGGTTGGATGGGCTTAGAATTGGTTGGTGGGTAGTGACTAGATCAATTAGTTTTTAAGAATTGGAAGCAGAATTTCCTTATTAGGAAATGGCTGGTTGTTATGTAGTGGTTTTTTTCTGATCTCCTTTGATTCTATGATGTTCCTCTGTAAATCTGCGTTGATTTGGCGATTTAAAGTAAGTAGGTTTTGGATCATGGGAATGTGTGTTTTGTTGATCTTGTTAAATAGGGTTAGTGGAGCTCCTGGAGTATCTATAGGCTTACAGCCGACTTGGAAAACTTCGGGTAGGATGATTAAGACCCTGAAATCACTTGGCTTTATGTTTAATCAGCACAACTCAACTGTACAAGTTGCGAGGTACACTTCTAGAGGTTCTAGTACTGGTATCCCAACACTAGATCTGTCTTATCCAATCCTCTTATGCACTCCTCGATGGCAGGTAAAGTGTGATTTTGAGCGTCTCTCCTTTATACTTCCGAATTATGCGGATGCAACAACGGCCAAGACGGCTTTGACTGATTTAAGAACGATTGCTGTTGTTAAAGTGAAGTACGCATGTGTTTTTTATCAAACACCCAATATAAACTGCCAGAAAGAAAGTATGAAAATCTTATCTCGGGTTATTAACATGATTGATTGTTGTTATTTGGAGCTGCGCTTTAATGACTCTTTGTTAAAGGAAGTAGACCCAGCCGTCTCATATTTGACTGAGTGTCGGTCAGAAGCACGTAACACAGTCCTGCATGCGAATTATGAATCGAAATGTCAACTTAATGTGGCCATTCAATTGGTGAGTACTCTTACAAGATTGATAGATAGCGAAGTTGTTTTGCAACGGCCTTTAGCATCAGTTTACTTGATGGGCGATGAATTTAAAAGCATCCATCTTCTTAACCAACTACCACTAGTAGATAACTACGCTATTTACCTTTCGCAGTTACCTGCTGTAGCTAACATTGATTTTGGGTTTCTTCAATCGTCGTCTTCCAAATGTGGCCGAATCAGTCTTATTAACAACCAAGGGGTAAAACTAACGCTAACTGGTCTTGATAATGCTATGAACAAACATCCAGAAATAGCCTTGAATGTTAGCTGGGAAACTCTTCTGGATCTGATTGAGAATGACAACCCTGTAATCCGAGTCCATACTATTTCGGTTGTTTGTGTTGAGCCGGATTCTATCGAGCTAATGGCTCAACCCCTACCCAGCCAACCGATAGCCGATTCTTGGCTTGTTGCCACCACTATTGCTCTTGAACTTGCCACCACTATACCTTGCCGGCCTCTGAAAGATTACAAGAAAATCTACACTCCAGCGGCTCTTGCCAAGTACGGCATCGCAATCACAACAACTGAGATTAGTTATAAAGAGGACCGAAATGACCTACAAAACACGCTGAACGTTTTTGACAATATAAATGCTTGGTCGATAGGAGTAAGCATAGATGCTCAGGCGAATGATATCATATGCTGTGGTGAAGGCCTGAACATTCCTGAATGGATGCCTCAAGAGAAATTACACATTCAACTCAGCCACAACCGCCTATCCCATATGCTCACGGGTTACCAAAACGCTGGTTACGTAAGCTTTTGCCAGAACATACGCTATACTGATATCTTAATTGTTGGTTATACAGCCCCGCGTATTGGCAGCACTGATAAGTGCATCGATCTTTTAGATTTATTCCAGAATATCACGGCTCAAAGCCTTACGATCCAAAATGTTCGCGATAAGAAACAAAAGACCACCGAATTTGACCCAAACAGTCTGCAGGCCGAACTTGCAACAAAACCTAAGTATCTTCTCAATGTTGAAACTTTAACGCTAAATAGTGTTGATGTTAAAATCATCTACTGGATGTTGGGACATTACGATTTAACCTGCCTGAGAAAAGTCTACATTAAAAACCAGAACTTCACCAATCTGGCCATCGCCCAGTTCCTTTCTCATCCCGCTGCCTTCCACATCAAATGTTTAGTACTTGATGATTTCCTTGGTCTAAGTGAAATTCAAAACTACAAGAAACAAGAGCCGCTCAATAGCTTCTCGCTGTTTACTTACGTAGAACAAGCCCTGCAAAACGGCAAGACTCTCAAGGATCTTGCTTTGAACAAACTGCTCTTGCAACCGGCTAACGTTGATTACACTTTGCATAGTGAGGTATTGTCTGTTCTTTGGGGCTATGGTATTCAATTTGTAAGTCTACCATTCAGCAGCTACATCAAAGGTGCCCCAGCTCGGTCTAGCCTAGCTAACACAATGACTATGGAGAAGCTTACCCTTTATAACGCCACGCTGGATGTCTTAGCATCTGATTTCACTAGGTTTCAATCCATTGCTCAGTCCAAGCTATATTCGGCCCAAAGAACCTCTGTTGAGAATCTGCACATATGCTTCAGCAATACCAGCATATTAGCTGTGGATGTTTTAGTGACTATTATTCGCTGGGTGGCTTATCAATTCAAGGATCTAGTCTCATTACGATTGAAAGGTGTTAAGATATCAAAAGCTGGACAAAGGTTGATGACTTCACGAGATTACATCATTGCTGGTCTTGAGTCACTCAATAGCATTCAACTGGATGGAGAAAATCCACGTAGTCGTCCAATTGAGCTGTTAACCCGGCCATATCGCATTAGTCCGGTTGTGCTGGTCTCCCAACCCAAACCTGCATTCATTGTGATGAAATCTCACATAGCATCACAGCTTATTGATCACCTTGATAACCTTGATAAACTCTTCCCCGCATCCGATATCCCTAACACAGTGCCACAAATAATCCTAAGGAACCTCAAAGATACAAATCCCACTATCACCTGTTCAATCTGCTATCGACAACTTAATCTGCTAAGAGAAGAAAAGAATACCAACCCCGACTCTAAGAACTCCAATCCAACGGTCAAACCCAACGACTATTTTACGACCATTTGCTATACCAAATGTGGACATTCTTTCTGCAATGATTGCATAGTTGATGCCCAGAAATGTGTAGGTAAAAAGTGTTCTTATTGTCGAAGTGCATATGTAACCGATGATATTCAACGGCTTATAAGTCTTCCTCAATCTAGCTTTATTGTTACTAAGGGCAGTCTCCATTTATCTGCTACCGAACACCAACAAATACATAATCTGGCCGGGTTTAATGGTCAAGTTTATGTGTACGTCGCCGACCGGTACCCAACCAACCTTGCCGATGACCTCGCCATCAAAGTCACCAGTAGCACCTTCCGCAATATCTACATCATTTGATTGGGTTTGCGTTGTGTTGTGTTGCGTGGTGTGATGTGATGTGATGTGATGTGGAGTTATGTTACTTTGGTATTTAAATTGGGTTATATCCAATGAATAAACAGCTATTTGGCATATTTGAAAGCATTAGAAAGTAATGAGATTAGTAAGAGATTAATGCTACCGTCTTAATACTATATCAAGATACTCGGGTTAAGTTTCCCTCAATGCCAACTAACTCAATATCAACTAACCCAATACAAACTAACCCAATAAATCATCTCCTAACCCAAGACCAACTCAAACTAATACCAAACTAACCCACACTAACAGCATGCAATGGTTTATGCCCATAATACACTGCATACACTACATACACTGCATTAACTACTCATTGGCTGAATAGTACCGCTCAGGGGATGTCTTCCCCTAATTGACCTTCTAGTCTATACTACTTTGAATATTTACAATGAATGGTAGTGGATACTCTGGACACCACAATACTACAATATCAGTTTGATATGACAAATTCTTTTATTCTTCCACACTAATTGTTGTTCTTGTGATTTGCTAATTGATAGTCAATAATTACCTAAAAAGGAAAAAAAGTGTTTAAGTAATGAGGAGTCAAAAGTTAGTATGAAAAACTTTGCAATTTGTTGCTCTCTCTTGGGAGGTTTTGTACTTAGCTTTGGATTAATATCATTGTTTGTAAAGGAACGACTCTATATTGCCGAAACGGCAGTTGCTACTATCTTTGGTATGGTCTGTCGCCAGTTCTTATCTGGTGGTGAGAATGATGTTTTGAAAGATAACTTATCTAATTCGACTTTTGTCTTTCATTTTGCCCATATTGTTCTAGCCTTACAGTTAGTAGCTGTAGGAGTAACCGTACCACGAAGCTTTATGCGCAAGAATTGGCGACCTTTAACTGCTTTATTGCTACCAGTAATGACTATTATGTTTGCCATCTCAACTGTCATTATTAAGCTAGTTGGTAATTTAAGCTGGAAGACAGCTATGACTATTGGTGCATGTGTAACTCCAACCGATCCGATTCTAGCCAGTACAGTACTGAAAGGTAAGTTTGCCAATAAGTACATTCCTTCTCGGCTTAGATATCTTTTGGCAGTTGAGAGTGGAGCTAATGATGGATTAGGATTTCCTATTTTGATACTTCCAGTTTTGTTCATTAAGTACGAAGGAACACCTAATCATGTCAAAACTGCACTTTGGGAATGGACTTTGAAGACTTGGGGATTTGAAATCTTTTTGGCCGTTATTCTTGGTGCTATTATTGGAATGTTAGCTCGAGTGCTTTTAAAGTATAGTATTAAGCGTTTGTTGATTGATAAGGAAAGTTTTTTGGTTTATTCATTAGCTTTGGCTATTCTAGTGACTGGAGTGACGTCACTTATTAAAAGTGATGATTTATTGGCTGTGTTTGTGGCGGGAGTGGCCTTTGCCTGGGATGAAGATATGGTGCGAGATATGAAGAACTCACATGTAATTGAGGTGGTTGATATGATTTTTAATCAGTCTTTCTTTATTCTTTTGGGACTAATCTTCCCTGAGAACATCTTTACGTTTACTAACTTAGCTACTGGGTTTTTAGTCGTACTGTTCCGGCGACTACCGGCGGTCTTTTTAATGAAACTATGTAAATTACTCCCTGGGTTCAGCACGAAAGAAACGATCTTTGCTGGGTGGTTTGGTCCAATTGGAGTTGGGGCGATCTTCTTTGCCCACCATGCAGCCCATGAACTGCACAACTACTCGGCAGAAATTAACGACCATCTTCTTTGTATGGTCTATGCCATCGTTTTTACTAGCATTATTGTGCATGGCACGACCGCCCCGATCATCCATCTGCACATGCGCCGTAAACAACGGCAGAACAAAGCCAATCTCTATGAATCGGATACCGAAGTAGAAAGAGATATAGATACACCTAATCTCCGGCTGATTGCCTAATTGAATTAGATATACTTGTTTAGAATAGATGGGTTGGTATTGGGTTAGTTTTGGGCTGGGCTGGGTTTATCTGTCTTTTCTCAATACTAATTCAACCCAATGCATTGGTTCTTATATACAGTAATAAAGATACATTAATAACTGGCTTACTCTTTAGTATGGCTCTTAGTATGGGTTGGTATTGTGTTAGTATTATCTTGGTGTTCACTAACTGTCTTATTTATGAAATGGTACTAACTTAATGCTACCCTAATCTCAACTTAATACTAACATAATACTACCTTAATCTCAACTCAATACGATTTACACATTAGTTGGTTTAGTATTGGTTTGGTATTGGGTTCTAAAAACAAACTCAACCCAAACTCAAATTCGAATAGGGTTGGATTCGTATTTTAGTTTTCAAGATAATACTTGGGTTAGTATTGGGTTGGTATTTGATTGAGTTAGTATTAGATTGGGGTATTAGATGGGGATATTAGATTGGGGGATATCAGAGAACATAATAAAGAGATGTAGTATACCAGAGCCACAAGATGATTAAAAACAGTATGTTGTTTAATTTATACAACTTAATCTCATAACCAAACTAACCTACTACTCACTATAATATCATAGCTTTACAGGTCAACAACAATTTAGTAGTCAGACAAGTAATCATACCTTCATATCATACAGACAATAACATTCTTTACTAGTATTTATTTAGCACAATCAGATTTCA
>NW_026250577.1:0-3421 GCF_024244095.1 Nematocida homosporus | reverse complement strand
TATTTGAGGTAGCAAATTTGTATGTTCATATCTTCAAAAGCAGGACTGGTCCAGTTCGTTCTTATTGTGATCGGAGTGATGGTCGTATTTAGTGGGAAAGGTTGCTTATGCAGCAATCCAGCGCAAGGGAAAAAGAAGAAGGGACGCGGAGTCGGGACATTGGTAGATAAAGTGCTGGATAAAGCATTGGATAAAGTGCCGGATAGAGTAGTGGAGAGACTAGTAGATAGAGTAGCGGAGAAAGCAGCAGTTAGAGTAGCAGATAAGGTGAAAGATAAAATGAAAGATAGGGCAACAAAAGAGATAGTGCGCAAAGAAGAGGGCGGTGTGATGGGGCGTGTGATGGGTAGATTTCGGAAGAGTTAAGTTAGGTTATGTTTGGGTTGGGTTGGGTTGGGTTGGGTTAAGTTAGGCTTAATAAATTGGGGTTGGGTTTGAGTTTGGGTTAATGTGGTATTAAGGTGGCAGATGATCAAACTGATTATTAGGCGGCGCTGGGATTGCAAATTAAGTAGAGTTTGAGATAAGAAAAGGTATGATGATGAGGTTGTGGCTGAAAAAGCTGTCTTGGCTTAACTGGGTTGTTGTCTGGCTAGTTGTTGTTTTAATATGTTGGCTGCTTAAAACATACGGAGTGTACGATTGGGTTTATGCGCGCTTAATTCGCAAGCCAAGTGATGCTACTCCAGATAATCTGACTAAACCGGCTAAACCAACTAAAGTAGACAAGAGCACCCAAACAGAGCCTATAACAATTCTGGATGACAAACAGAAGAAGGAGAGTAGAGAGAAGGAAGAGAAGCAATCGTTTTCAAGTGACAGTCCATCTGAAGCTGACATAGCCAACCTAATTACACCTCCAGCCGCCTAATCAAATCGCATCCCGAGATAAAATAAGATCATATTAAGATATTAGGTTGGGTTGGGTTGAGTTGAGTTGAGTTGGGTTGAGTAGGATGTGATATAGTGGGATAGGAGTGATGCGCAAGAAGAGGAGACTGGGTGTGTTTATCTGGACAACTTATCCCGACAGTACCAATACTAACCCAATTAAGATTTGGATCCGGACCCAGGCCCAGGTCGTAGTCAAGTGTCCATCTTTAAGAATTGGGTTGGGTTGGGTTAGTATTACGGTGGCGTTAGGATGATGGGATGCGTAATTTGGCGATTAAGTTAGTGGCTGGCAAATAAATGCTATTATTATTGCTGTGATGGTTATTTTTGAATTTTAAGAAGCTTGAGAGATAAGAAAAGCAAGTAATAGTGTAGCAATGTGTGGTGTCGGTTATAGAAATTAGATACAGTCATTGTTTGAGTTCGACTGCTTTGGGTTGGTTTGTAAATTAGAATTGCTTGGATTTATCAATGTGATGACGGGGTTTGAAATAGATAAAATGTAGAGATAAGAAAAAAGTAGATGCCTGGAATGAGTTGGAAGTTAGCGCTAGTATGGCTGGGTTGTGTTTTGGTAGGGTTTGCTGTGGTATTGGGTAGTAGTGATAGTAGCTCAGATTCTAACCCAATAGCAATGTGGCAAAAAACAAATGCCAATGCACTAACTGCTTTAGCTCCCATATTGCCTGACGACAAACCACAGACAGAGGCATGCGAATTTGGTGTTTCTGACCAATCTAGCCCAACTAGCTCAGCACCCAATACTAACTCGATAGAGGAAAGAATGCGCTTTTGTTTGAAGCGGCTGAATCTATTTCATTTCGTTGTAGGAAGCCCAATAGTAGAACATCTTTATTCAGACAACTCCATAGACTGGACCCTTGAGTTGGGTTCAATGGAGAGTAGAATGCAGCTATTAGAAGACCTGCACGTCGAGGTGCTCATAGACTATCTGTGTACATTGTTAGAAATGCCGGGTGTAGTTAAAGTTGCTACCAAATATATGTGTGAGAAGGAAAGAATGGCTGATTTTTCGTGCTATATTATCCCAGATCTCAACTCGATTTGCACTAGCACGGGCGAGGAGTCGATGGACTACAGACAATGTCTAAAGGACTTAAAGCCGTTGAAAAGAATCACTAGTTTAGATAGAATGATAATTTGCGGAGAATCGACTGAGGATAAGATACTTGACCAACTTGAGCTGCTACTGTATCTACTGCGGATTATGGATGTTCCTGCAATCACAATAGACTGGATAGACAAGAGTAAAGTCTTACTTGACGCGGAATCAATGAATAGGTTTAGACCTTTACTGAAGGACATCCCAGAGGGGTTAAGGAGACGAGAGATTAGCTTTGATGTTCGCAGAGGAGATAATCATGAGTTTTGGGACGCATTCCTTAAGTTGATCAAAGAACACTACGATATTGAAGAGTAGCACCCAATACTAACCCAATACTAACCCAATGTAGTGTCCTCGCCGGCCTCCACATCAAAGTGAATTATCTACAGGAGTGTAGTGCTGCAATGTTTATCGGCCTGGCACTGATCGCAGCGAACGCGATTAAATCTCGAAGTAGAAATCACAGTCTCAAATTAGCATTTAGATTATGAGTATGTAAACAGTCTCAAGATGACATACGATAAAGAGAACCTAACCCATACTAACCCAATACTAACCCGAAGAAGCAGAGTTGAATAAATTCTCCCATCGTCCTCTTCAAAATCGGTCTTTAGTCGAATATGTATGGTTGAAAGGTACTATCCCTTCCCCGGGGCACAACACCAACCCAAATAGATAAAGTATACACAATATTGTCGCAATACTAACCCAATACCACGGCAATACTAACCCAACGCATATTAAGTTGAGGTGAAGTGATCTAAGCTAATGCCTCTGTTGAATATAGTAGTGGGTTGGGTTGAGTTGAGTTAGTTCAATGGGTTAGTGTTGTGCCCTAGGGGAGGATAACGACCTCTCATCCAAATATACTCAACGAGAGACAAATCATCATTCAGGCTGATGTCGGGTTTATTGATTAGAGGTTCGAGTTGAGGTTCTGGGGTGCGAGTCTGAGTCGTTTCTAGATCTGATATAGTTCTGTGCGAATCCTTCATGTGTCTCCTGGAAGTCATAGAAAGTCCTTTATCAATCTTCATCGTATACTTATACTCTGAAACAAGTGATAACAAGATTGAGTTGGTTTTGGAATGTATTGGGTTGTTTAAAGTAGTACGGAATAAATATCTACATTATATGTACTTACTCGTCTAAAAGTAGAGATATCTCGAGAGCCTCATTAAAGATGTGTGGGGGATGGCACGGACACCACAGGTAAGTACCAACTTGATTGTAAGCTGGATTGGTATGGGTTTATGGGGGTTGATTATTGAATCAGTGATGGTTGCTTTTGAAATTTAATAAAATGCAGAGATAAGAAAAAGGAATGCCAGGAATGAGTTTGAAGTTAGTATTAGCGTGGTTATGTTTTGTTTTGGTGAGATTTGGTGTGGTAGTGGGTAG
>NW_026250583.1:0-4022 GCF_024244095.1 Nematocida homosporus | reverse complement strand
ATAGATAAATTAGTAAAGAAGTAGTAGTTGGTGCTGCAAAATACTAACTCAGTGTATCTTTGGGTTTATTAAACTTGCTCATCTATAATAGGACGTGGCCGCGGCTGGAGAGAATCCGATAGCTTTGAGCTGGGCAGTATGCTTTTTGAAGAGACCTTCAATCACAGTAGAAGAGACATTACTGACCATTCTAATAACGTACTTGCCGTCCATTTTGGTTAGCTCACGATAGAACACCCAAGTATCGCATCGGGGGGAGCGCCGGCTATTAGTTCGCACGGGTGGAACTAGGCGCCGGATTTGCACAGGCGCACCAGTACCAGCTAGAACTGCCTGGCGTTCTTTGGTTGACTTCGCTGTTTGGAGAAGGTATCCGCCCAAAAGAGCAGACTCGACTCTTTGGGTCTTATCTAAATCGGCTGCGAAAGGAAGAGGTTTAATGTACGGCCGGATCTTTTCAATAATGCTTTTGATCTGTTTTTTTGATTTGATAGCATTTTCCATGTTCTTCTCATTGATACCATGGTCATAACAAAACCTGCGCCGATCACGGGCTTCTTCATAATCTTTCATCATGAAGTAATAAGCTAAATGATCGCTTGTCTCATTGGCTAGATCGAACTTTTTCTTATCAAAAATCATGTTGCCAGTCATGGCGGCTAAAGTGGCAATCTCTTCTTCAACCGAGTACCGAATGGATTCCAAAAGGGTTTTTGCATCACGCGGTTCTAAAGGAAATTCGACCATAAGCACTCCTTCTTCAGTGATTTCCCCATTAGCATCTATTCCGCCTAGGAAGTACAGCTGGTTCAGAGCTACAATCACTGAATCGGGCAACGGCGGCTCAATAAAATCAAAAGTAACTAGGTTTTTGATACCAAGTCGGGCCATTTTCAAAACCAACGATGATAACTCACCCCGTAAAATCTCAGGAATAGTAAAGTCTTCCATTTTATGGTAGACCTCTTCTTCATAAAGCCGGTAGCAAATACCCGCTCTTACTCGACCCGCCCGACCTTTGCGCTGATCGGCACTTGATTTAGAAATCAAAAGCTTCAAAAGCATCTCTGATTTCATAGCTGAATCAAAAACTTTCTGTTTTGAGTACCCACAATCTATCACATAAACAATACTCTCTATCGTAATAGAAGTCTCGGCTATATTAGTAGCAAAAATAACCTTACGTCCTCCCTTATCCTCAAAGATAGCATTTTGGGCATAAAGAGGCAGTGAAGAGTACAGAGGCAAAGGAACCAACTTATTCTTAAAAGATCTCTGTAATGAACTAATCTCACGACAGCACGTTTCAATCTCATCCTCACCCGTAAGAAAGACCAGAATATCACCCGGCGGCTGAGTATTGTGAATATCAATAACTGTTTTAATAGCCTTCTCTACATACTTCTCATGACTAGATAAGGGCGTGTACTTTAGATCAATGGGGTAAGAGCGACTCTTGATATGAAAAGTAGCTGAACCGGGTAAGTAAGTCAAGAACTTCTCAGTCGCCATTGTTGCACTCATAATAATAATCTTTAAATCGGGCCTATCTCTAATGGCATCTTTAACTAGACCTAAAAGTAAATCTATGTTGATCGTCCGTTCATGAACTTCATCAATGATAACTGCTTTGTACTTCTTTACCAGAGGATCATCGATAAAGTCGCGCAGTAAAGTCCCGTCAGTGACATAGCGGATCATTGTCTGCTCAGAAGTACGTTCTTCAAACCGGACACTATACCCTACCAGACTGCCTAGAGGAGTGCCTATCTCTTCAGATACGCGGCGGGCAATACTGATGGCAGCGATACGACGTGGTTGCGAGCACACAACGGACTCTTTAAACATTTCGTATATGTATCTGGGTACCTGGGTAGTCTTCCCAGTTCCAGTTTCGCTTGATAAAACAAGTACTTGATTTTCACGAACTAATCTTTCAATTTCGGGCCGATTTTCCTGTATTGGAAGTAGCATACTATTGCAAATTTTTGCTTACCATATATAGATATTAGCTTGCTTATCTTGTTTATTAGTAAATTGTTAAGTTTAGATTGGGTTTTGGGTTGTGCTTATCAGTATTTTGACCTGTTATGGAAAGAGGTTTATTTTTTGTGCATTTTCAAGCCTAAGAGGTTTCCTATCTTATCAATTGCTTCCAGGGCATAGTCTAGATCTTTCTGGGTATGTGCTACTGAGAGACAGAACCGGACTCGGCTGCTGATAACGGGTGTGGCTGGGTATCCGACTACTACCACGGCCAGGTTTTCTTTTAGAGATAAGCGGGCAAATTCAGCTATCTTACCTGGATTGTAAAGAAGTAAGGGCACGACTGGGGAGTCTTTTTCACCGATAATGATGAAACCCATTTTCTCGAGTATTTGCCGGAAGTACAAACTCTTCTTGGTCAGGGTTTGAATCTCGGCAATACCTTCCCGGCTGCGAATGCGTTTGAAGCAGGCCAAGATCTGCACGGCTACAATAGGAGACATTTGTTCACCACGACTAATTAGTTCGGATTTAGATCTAATCAAGGATATTACGTTTTTAGTCGAGGCAATATACCCACCGGCTGCACCAAAACTCTTTGTAAACGTCCCCATCAAAACATCTACTTCATCAAAATCAACTCCTAGGTATTCACAAACTCCACGGCCTGTTTTTCCCATGGCACCAATTGAATGGGCTTCATCAATAAACAGGAAGAACTTGTACTTCCTTTTCAGTAGAATCAATTCCTTCAGCCGCACACACTCGCCTTCCATGGAGTAGAGACCTTCAACAATCACTAAAATCCGTCCAAAGGGCCGATGTGTTTTCTCTTGGCCCTGGATGATTTCATGGCGCAGAATCATTTCCAACTTCTGGAAGTCATTATGCGGGAAGATCTTAACCTTACAAGGACTAACTCGGGTGCCAAAAAAGATACTGGAATGGTTCAAACTATCAGTAACAATAAGATCACCCTTATCTACTAAGTAAGGAATAGTGCAGGCATTAGTGGCAAATCCCATAGGAAAGACCACAGCGTCCTCTTTATAAAGAAAGGTAGCTATCTCCTTCTCAACCTGCACAGTTAGGGGACAGCGAGGCATGAACTTAACCGGCGCACAATAAGAAATTGGGTACTTATCAATCGCCTCTTTAACCTCCTTATTGTACTTCCCGGCGTATCCCAAGTAGTTGTACGACCCCAAATTAAGACAAGTTCTGGACTCTCCCGTTAGCACCAGCTCATCATTCTTAGTCCGAGCCCGCAGCAAGACCTCTACCTCCCGACCGGGCGTACCTGTAATTGGCCGATTCCAGCAATCATTAATCCGACCGTACAGTCTTCGGGTGTAGAAACTCCCAGAGGCCGTAAATAAAGGCGGGCGACCATTACTGGCAAACAAGTGTCGGTACTTCTGAGGGAAAAGCCGACGGCCAATCAAATCCCGAGCATGTCCCAAGACGATAATGATAAAGTACGAAAAGTACGTAGTTATCATGGTGAAGAATGGAACATTCAAAACACTCATTCCCTCTCCCAAACAATCAACCCAAATACCCAAAAAGGNTACCCAAAGAGGTTCTAGATTCATGGCCCGATTAATTACCCTACTCCCATCCAGCACATCCCAATAGACCTATACCCTCCACTTACTCACTCACTCCACTCCATTACACTTACTTATATACCCACCTACCTCAATACTAACCAGCCCATGCTATCTACCGGCCACACTACTTCTCTTAATCCTAACTCAACCCAATCCATCCTAATCCTAACTCAATCCAATCCATCCTAATACCAACCCAACTCAACCTAATACATATCTTAATACATGTTATACTAATAATGATTTATTTAGTTCAATATCTATCAATTTATCTACTTCCAGCTGGTAATACTCGAACCTCGCCTAAAGACTCTCCTAATCGGACTACACCTTCCGAACAAGTCAGCTCAAACTCACTTGGTGCCTCAAAGAAAAGCACGACCGTTGATCCTAAGTTAAAGTTACCCAACTCATCGCCTTTGC
>NW_026250591.1:0-5161 GCF_024244095.1 Nematocida homosporus | reverse complement strand
ACACACACGCTTTGAGTAACTCCAACTCTTAATTGAGCTATTCAACTGTGCTTTTTACCCACTTTAGTGCAGAAGACCCAAAGACTATAACATTCTTCTAAAACTGCCAACCCCCTACTAACACCAAGTCATTTCAGTGCTTTAAACCACTGTAGCCACCTGATATAACCTCTATATATCGCCCCATCTACCTTTCTATCCACCTGAACCATCCCATTTTGAGCTACTCAATGGAATGTCTATCCATCTCAACCTTACGTCACCCCATAATACACCATTACAATTCAAATAAATCAACTAGCTCAACTTCTCTATGTGTTCTTTATTGTACTAACATTAAGCCAGACCGCGTTGCTTATCTTAATATTGCGTTCTGGCCTGAGTGGGCACCCTGTGCTACGCTTTATAGCACACTCCTCCCACCCACTGCTACTTACTGTGCGCTCTTATGAGCATTACAAGGAGTGAACTCTCCAGGGAGACCATGGGATCTGAATTGTAATTCGCACCTCTATTTATAGTTTTGAGGAAGCCCTAAATATGCCCAAATAGAGTACTTCTATTAAATAGACTCGTTCTCCACTGGTCTACTAATTAACATTGTAATTGACTGAAGCAGATCTAGACTCACAACAGACCAAACAAACACTAAGTGAAAGTAAAACTCAAGAAGAACTCAACCAAATTTCAAAATGAACACTATTGAGTTTATTTTCAAGATTAGCCAGATAGGAAAGTAATTGAATATATAGTTGAACTTGATCAAATGAAGAACTGATTAAGAAAGATAAGCTGAGCATTATACACACACTTAACATTCAGACATTAAGGCAGTGAACAGTAATGTAAGCCTAAACTAGATCAGCCGATAAACCATCAACAAAAAAGGTGCTTTTGAGATTAACATTGGACCAGAAATGAGATTAGACCAGAGACAAGACATATAATAGACAAAGACGGCACTATAATCCAAAACAGCTGGTTTATTTTAAACAGTAGGTTAGATAGAACACATGGTAGCAACAATACTTTTCCAATCCAAAGTGCGCTATAGGTTCATTATTAGTACAACCGAGCAACTAGGCGTTCAAAGACAATATTGTTTGGAAAGTTTGCGTTAGCTCGATAACTTGGGGGTCCTGCTCTCTTCCACTAAACTTCTCAACTTCTTCCACGGGCAGCATGTTATAGGTCTCTAATATAATCTCCTTTAGGGTGTGCTGAGAGCTGATTAGGAATATATGCTCCAGTGGCATAGTTGGCGGTAATGAAAAGGTGTCAGTGATTGTAGCAGGGTTAGCAGAACTAGTATATTTAACCGCAACGTCTTCCTTTTGGCCCAGGTCATGCTTGGTGATTGGTTGCGTATAGAGCATGCCTGGCAAGCGCTTGAAGTCCAAGATGCAGTGAGCGCAGATAGCACGGTCAATAGCAACAAATAACACGCAAGGTCCATTTAAACTAGCTGTTGTGGTTGGGGTTGCAGGCTGATATGGCTTGTTGCAAATTGAGCAGCGGCCCCATAATATAGTATGTTCAGACAAGTCTTTCAATTTCTGGACTGTTTGGCGATCCCGGGCATTCAGACAAGCAATGGCTTGCAGGTCCTTTGCTTGAATCAAATTACAGAGGGATAGAGAGAGACAATAGGGATACAAAGAGTCCGACCAAGTTTTGTTGTTTAGACAAGAATCGAGGCTATAATTACAGGCATACATGGTTATGCTTGTCTGAGAGCCGGCAATCATAGCCATACCGAGCCCTTCATTGCCGATATGTTCAGATGGGTGGTTGATAATGAGAGTATTCTTAGTAACAGCAAACAGTCCCATAAAATCAGCATGGTTAAAGTGTTTAGTCGACCGAACATCAAGCCAGTTGAGTCCCGGGAAACGAGTTCGAAGCCAGCGTAAAATAGGCGTTACTAATTGTGTTAGTAAGGAATAAGGGATCAGATATTTTGGCGAGTATTCATCTATCGAGAGGGAAATAGGGTCATTAGACGCGTTGGGATTCCATTTTAAGGAAGGCGCCCACATCAACTTACAAGAGATCGTTGGCGGGGGCGATATGCATTCTTTAGGGGTTGCAACAAGTCGGGCGAGGTCCTGATTTAAGAGTTCACTGAAGGAGTCAGAGATGTAAACTTCTAGACGGCGAAAGCAAAACCGCATAAATGGCCGCAAGTGATCTACTACTTTGGGCACTAAACCACTCATTTGGGCCTCATCGCACATACGCAAGAACGAAACCAAGAATGTTATGGAAAAACGGAACGTTGTTTGTTTCGTATTGATCCACAGCCTAATAAGTTCGGTAGAGTCACTAAGATCCCGCCATTGCCGGGCGAAGTTTTGGCTTTGGATATAGTTAGAATACTCCCAATACACTTGATTCTTAACTCTGTCTAGAACCCCATGGTTGTTGCTAGCAGTGGCAACCCACGAATCGTAATCACCACTAAGGTAGATTCCTACATCTTCATTCACCAAATCACAACATTTCAAAAAGTGCCAAACTATGGTGCTACTACAGTCTATAAAGCAAACTAGGCGGGCCTTGATCCTAACAGGGGGTGTTATATCCAGGGCGGGCCAAAAACAGCTATCAATAACGATCTCCGCCGTGTCTGGGAGGTGCTCAAATAAGGAAAACAAGGTCTTAAGGCCATTTGAGGTGGATATACGTACAGATGTGATATTAACATATTGTATCGGCACGGGGTGAGTCTTGTATACATTTGACATTTGCACGACCAGCGCAGCCAGTGCCAATTCTGGATATGCCTGGTCTTTAGGAAGACCACCCAGAATAGTCGGCAGAGTTATTAGATACTTTTCTAATGCATGCTGGCTCGTACAAAACGATTCAGTCGAGTTATAAAGGTAGCCACTGACAATGAGCCGTGCTTCTTGAGTATCTGTGCCTTGTTGGTCAGCCGCCCAATATAGGGCTTGGCAAAGCGATAGATGCGGATGGTTTACAAAAGCCACCAAAGGTGGCGTAGAGTTTAGCACCGACACAAATGGCCTAATACAACTGCTGAAGTCCTCTAAGCAGTCGGTATCAACTGAGACTGGTTCTCCCATATAATTTAAATCATATAAGCCGTGCTCAACAAGTATTTTGACCGATGATACTTCGATACAGGATTCACTGAGGCGCATTTTCAAATAGTCTTCTGTAAACTTGCTACGGGCATCGTTCGCCGTAAGCTGCAATAGACCCCGTTTAATGTAGGGCGATCTGACAAAGTCGTTTGCAAAGGGAGGATGCTGAATTATTAAATCCATAGTAGTGCGAATAGTCGTTCCTTGATCAACAACCATGCATAGATAGAGGAAAAACAGGTACTCTAGGGCCAATTCACATATTCTGTTGGTCTGTAATAAATGTCCGAAGATACCGCCATTGATCATTTTGTCTATTTCTTGAGCCGATGCTTGTAGGCCTTGTGTAGTATAGCTCTGGATAGTGAAGCTTTTGCAGATGAAAGATGCACATCCGTACAGTAGGGCATCAATGTCGCAGCTTCGGGGATAGTCAGTTGTCAGCACAAGTGAAAAGCAATCGACCCAGTGGATAGGGCGACCCCAGACTAACTTCTCATTGCTAGTGCTGATCCCCAAGAATTGAACCTGCGCAAACTGGTAGATTTTGGCTAGAACAGAGCATAGCTCAATCTGGTCATCCACTACGGAGATCTTAACAGGCGGCTTAGCCAATAGACGAGTTTGGTCATTTGGGGATATTTCAATAGAGTCACAAAGGCAGTTGATGCTCAGGGGGTTTGTAATATTGAAGTATACTTCATTTATCTCAGCAACAAGTAGTAATTGCTTCAGCAGCACAGCAAAGACCAACGGATTACACAACGGACCGGCCAACTTAATTCCACGGGCGGTAATCTTAGAGACCTTTTGAAGAGCAGCCAGATGCATCTCGGTGGCATCCACATGTAGTTTTGAGGCATTAATGTATCGATCCGGTGCGTTTATATTATACATCCCAGCGACTTGAACAATCTCATCATCCAAAAGGCAACTCTGGTCCTTTCTGTTCATCTCCATCGAAGGATAAAGCTTGAAGAGGCCTTTCAGAGTACCTGTCATTGCATGGCAAGACGCCTGGCTGTCATTAGCCGCATTCACACACCATACACCCATCATTAGAGTTGCACAAACCACCAGATCTACACATCTGCCAATAATTCTTATCTGTCTCTTGTAGAAGAACTGTTTGCTCATAAGCATTTTAAAAATAGCCCTTCTTATCTTATATTTTGATCTCTAATGAAATCAATTTATAGCATAGATGGCGCAAAGAGCCGTGGTATAGTAGCAGTGAGCAAGCCACAACCATATAATTTAACTCAAATACAACAGGCAGTTCTTTGTTTCTTCCATGTATAAGCATTCATATTACAAAACCACAATCCGACCACTAATTTAGTCTGTCCAATACTAACTGTGGCGTCCGTGCCATCCCCCACATCTTAATGAGAATCTCGTGATATATCTACTTTTAGACGAGTTAGTTACCAGAACAAAGAACTTAGGTATTTATTGTGGTACGCCGAGTATGAAGCTCGCCTAGTTTGAAATACAAAAGCCCTCAGCATGTAAGACTTGGTGATTATCTTTATTGAGCCAAAGTACCAAATGAGTCTCCTTTCTGTGTCTAGGACCAGGAATACAACCTTTCATCCCTAAGGGTAGATTTAGAAGTGGATGGTGCTATATTTTATTCGACTATACTTACTCGAGAGTTTTAGATAAGCTTTTATAGATTAGATAGTGTTAGTGTTGGGTTGGGTTGGATATGGCACATTGGCCAACACCGACTCTATTAAAGACATTTATTGAGACGAGTATCGATGTGATTTGTTAAGTAAATATGGTTGTGTGTGAGGATGACGTCATATTGAATTGTAGGGTAGATATGTAAAACTAAATTAGTCGAATCAGATTGACTCTATTAAAGTTGCAAGGCGTAATTAGCTGGCAAAACATTAGGTTGATCTTATGAGAGCTAAGTAGTGGTCGTATTGGTTTGGTATTGGGTTGGTATTGAATAGACATACTTAGAAAGTAAGTCTTTTTGATATTCTACTAATTTAGAGAATTTGCTTGGCTACAACTAGAATATTTTTGATATTGAT
>NW_026250686.1:24877-190461 GCF_024244095.1 Nematocida homosporus | reverse complement strand
CTCGCAGTGCCACGGACCTCAAATTCTCTCTGTATTTATACTTTGGAAATTTTCCTTATAAGGGAAATCTCCGTTTTGGGAGTAAAATTGCGATCTAAAAAGGAAAAAATCAAAATTCCTGAGCCTGAAATTTGTCTTTTTATTTTTGACCCCCCTGTTCAAATTTCACCCTAAATCAAAATATCAATTTATAGTGTAATTAAGGTGTAATAAAGGTAGTATTAGGCTGGAAAGTGTCTTAAAGTAAGGAATATCGAGTATGGACTCATAATATGACAATAAATCAACAACTATTTAATGATATTCTCTAGTTAGATTCAGTTGGTGTTAAGTTAAGTTGGTATTAGGTTAGTATATATAGGTAGGTAAACCACAAATCAACTTAACACAACTCAATACACAACTCAATACACAATCTGAACACAACTTAACTTATAGTATACTATTATAACAATGATATAGTCTTTATTGAAGGTAATTAGCTAACTGGTTCTTCAATGGGTCTTTTACACTGATTGGTGATGTGTTCTTGGACTATTCGGCAAAGAAAAGGGAAAGACCTCGAATACGCGAGTCTCGGCCTTCTTGGTGATTAGAAAGAATTACCATTTGTAGAATACAACAATCTTGATTAACTGTGATATTAGCAATAGATAGCTTATCACTAATTAATGCTTTCTTAACTGAAACAATGGAGTCTTTAGTCTTACCACAACGAATATCTATCTCTTTAGGAATGTAACTCTTATCTTGAGCATGACCAAGAGTTAGTCTTATCTCTAAAAGATGCTTAATCTCTTCAAACTCAATTTCTATGTGGTGGGGAAGATTTCCATCCGTATGCCAGTACTTCTCCAAGTCGTCACTAAACAACTCCTCTGGACCATGGTCTGGTTTGTATGTACTAACCCGAGCTTCCATGCGATGAAAGAAAAACAGCTTAGATTAGTATTGAGTTGAGTTATAGTAAGATAACAAGTAGTAAATAGTAAATGGCAAGTAAGTAGTAAGTAGTAAAGTAGGTATTAGGTAGTAAGTAGCAAGTAAGATAACAAGTAACTAGTAAGATAACAAGTAGTAAGTAGTAAGATAACAAGTAAATAGTAAGTAGCAAGTAAATAGTAAGTAAGTTTACGTTAAGAACGATTTATTGCCGGGTGGTTTTAGGGGCAGAGATTGGAGCGGGCGATAGAGATGGCATCGGGATTGATGCAAGTACTAATATCACCGACTTCTTTGCCTTCCAATAGGCTGCGCAGCACTCGGCGCATCATTTTGCCCGTACTGGTTTTAGGAAGTTCTGGGCACGTAATGATTCGTTTAGGAGCTACTACTGCTCCAATCTTCTTCCGGAGAGCTTGTTTTATCTCGACGGCTAGGGCTTGGTCATCTTTCTCCGTGGTTTTGACCACAAAGATGCACACACTCTGCCCAGTTACTTCATCTTCTTGGCCTAAAGCTGCTGCTTCAGCAATACCTGGAACCGAACAAACTGCACTTTCAATTTCTGCCGTACTTAATCGGTGTCCAGAAACATTGATGACGTCATCAACTCGGCCTCGAATCCAAAAGTAGCCATCTTCATCACGACATGCTTCATCACCCGTATAGAAGTGACCTGGATAGGGGAAGTAAGCACTTTCATACCGCTCATGGTTCTTAACAATAGTTCGAGCAATACCCGGCCAGAATCCTTTAAAGACTAGTAGGCCATTCACACCTACTCCGGGCTCTTCTTCTAACTTATCTTGGTTCTTCTTGATAATCAAGGGCTGCATCCCAAAGAAAGGGAAAGAAGCACTTTCTGGTTTAGGTAGAGTCACATCAATTAATGGAGATAACATAACTCCACCCGCTTCAGTTTGCCAGTACGTATCAATTAAGGGCAACTGGCCATTACCAAAGAACATACTAAACCAAACATAAGCTCCTTTGTTAATCGGTTCGCCTACTGAACCAAGCACTCGTAAAGAAGATAGATCAATTTGACGCAAAAGTGAATCAGCGGGATACTCCTTGGTGTACCGTTCTGAACAGAAGACACCCGTGATTCCGTGTGAGAAAATAGACCGAGTACTAGCCGGTGAGTCTGGAACGTGATCAACTGCCGGAGTTAAATCATCAGTTGATTCACTTAAGTCCATGGGCCGCACTAAGTACGTCGGTAAACTCTTCTGGAGAAGTCTTACGACCGTTGGGGCCGTATAAAGATGGGTAGCTCGATGTCTAGCTACGGACCGGAAGAGTCGCAAAGGATCAGGGAAGGTCGGAATACCACTGAACACTACTGTAGTTGCTCCTAAGACCAAAGGGCCATAAAGAACATAAGAGTGTCCAGTAATCCAACCCAACTCAGCCGTACAGAAGAACACATCGTTCTCTTGTACGTCAAAACATACTAAGGTAGTTAAAGCTGCATACAAAAGATACCCAGCTGTACTATGGGATAAACCTTTAGGCCGGCCCGTACTCCCACTTGTATAAAGATGGAATAGAACTGATTCGGCTGGAACACTAACACAAGGTCTATCCCTGTTCAGTTCTGGGGACTCCATATCTAGTTCAGATAATAAATCAACCTTAATCTTATCTCTTAATTCCTGAACAACAGTACTATCTCTTGTACTAACTGACTGGTCACAAAGAAGTACACCACGTAAGGAAGGACTCTTCTCACTCAGAACAGTTGTAACTGCAGCCACTACATTGGGCAAGTACTCAATAGTCCGACCCCCACGCTGTGTCTTATCAGCCGTAACTAGCCAAGTTGCATCTGAGTCTTCAATACGTAAAGCTAAACTATCCGAACTAAACCCGCCAAAAACTACTGTATGGGCTACTCCTAAACGAGCACAAGCTAAAGAAGCAATCAAAGCCTTAGGCTCCATAGGCATGTAAAGACAAACAGTTTCACCTTGTTTAACTCCACTTTGGACTAGATAGTTAGCAAATCTAATAACGGCTGTTTTTAAATCGGCGTAGGTTAGTTTTTCGGTCTTTTCATCGTCAGTTTCATGAATAATTGCTATTTTATCTGGAGTTACTTCGGCATGACGATCAACTGCATTATAACAGGCATTAAGCTCTCCATCGGCAAACCAAGTGATTTGGGTTGGCGAACTTTTGATATTCATAACCTCAGTAAAGTCTTTAGTGAAACTTAGCAGAATTCGAGCTTGTTCGGCAAAAAAGGCCTCTTTTGCTTCTAAACTACGTTTATGTTCACGGTAGTAGTTAGCACGAAGGTGTTTGCCATGTTCAAATACGCTTTTCATTACAGAGTGGAAATCCGAAAAATAAATAGGCCGGAATTGCTAATTGGTTCATTAACTAGCTCGTTTATTGGATTAGATTGGTATTGGATTAAGTTTTAGATGAGTATTAGATTGGTTTGGCTTGGATTGGTGTGTGTTGGCTTGGGTTGGGGTTAAGTGGAGTTAGAATTAAACGGGAGATGATTAAATTGAAATCGGTTTAGGATTGTATTGTATTGGGTTAGTATTGGATTGTATTGGATTAGTCTAGTTTGCATTTAATATTGTATTGGATTGAGTTGAATTGAGTTGGGTTGAGGTGAGTTGTATTGGATTGGGATGGATTGAGTTGAGGTGAGTTAAGTTGAGTTGGTATGGTGGTGGTATAGTATGATAGTGTGGTATTGAATTGGGTTAGTGTGAACTTATCTGTTGAATAATTGGTAGAGAGTGGGGACGGAAGAGATGCAGATGGTGGGGATGGGAGTGGGTGGTGATTGTTGTAGAATGCGGAAGAGATGGGTGGGATGGGTTTGGATGAGGTAGGTGGTTAGGGCTGAACAAATGAGGAAGAAAGGGTTGGTGAGATGGGAGGTAAGAAGGGGAGTAGGGAGGGCTTGGAGGAAAGGGAGAAAGTCGGTAGGGGAGAAGAGAGTGGCTAGATCAGGGGTAGTATTGGATGGATTGGTGGGTGGGAATGGTAAAGTAGTAATAAAGTGGTTTTGAAGAGTAATCTTATTCTTGAAGAGGAGATCTGTATTCTCGGGTTGGGTTAGGATGGGGATAAGGGTGGCGGGAATGGGTAGGGAGAGAGGAATAACATTGGAGGAGTTGGGGAGATTGATCATGAGGTAGGAAAGAGTGGCGGTGTAGATGTTGAATGCAAGGAGATTAGCTTCTTTTTGGAAGAGCATCCATTCGGACGAGATAGGACCGACTAGAAGAGCGCCTTTGAGAGAATGGGTGGCGGGAGTACAGGTGGAGGAAGAGCAGGAAATTTGGGAAGTAGAGGGTAGTTGAGTAGTTTGTAGAGGCTGAAGGGTTGCCGGTGGATATTGGCCGGGTGAGGATAATGGGATCATGGGGTGTGAGTCAACAGTAAAGATAGTTGTGGTCTGGATTGGATTAGTATTGCTGTGAATTGGATTAGTATTGCTGTGGATTGGATTGGTATTGCTGTGAGTTGGTGTGGGAGTGGATGGAGTAGCGGTGGGTTGGGGTGTGGATGGAAGTTTAGGTCTTTTGGGGGAGAGGAAGAGATTGAGGGGGAGAATTTGGCTGTCCGTTCTTATCTTTTTGGAGGGAGTTGATGGTAGAGGGCGACTGTCATGTTGTGATGGGTTTGGAGTGAGTTGAGTGGTGGTAGGATTGAGTTGGGATGGGGTGGATTTGGAATTGGAATTAGGAGATTGAATGGAAGAATTAGAGTTAAGTAATTGGGAGGACATTAGATGTTTGGATTGAGATTTGGAGGGGGTTATATTCTCTTTTTCCGACTGAATTGAAGTTGATTTGGACTGGCCTGTCAACTTTTGGTTTTGAAGGGTGTTTTTGATTTGAACCAGAATTGTATCGATTAAACTGTCTTCTTGGCTTAGATGAACTTCGGTTTTAGAAGGATGAACGTTGACATCTATTTGAGCCGGGGGTACGTCTATTTCAATATAGACAAAAGGATGACCTTTAACTAGTACTTCTTTGTAGAGACTTACTAGTGCTCGTTTGAGTTTGGGTAGTTCAACTAGTCGTTGATTAACAAAGAGGATAAATACTAGTGAGTTAAGCACAAAATTAGCATGCGTAAATGCCCCAATGATTCTAATTTCAGCCTGAGTTGTTTCAAAGGGAATTAGACCGTTCTTTAGCTTGTAAGAAAAGACTTGGGCAATAGCAGCTATCTTGGTAGTAGGAAGTGGCTGATTATACCGCTGCCGGTTAAGACCTAGTTCAATTTCAAAAACAACTTGTTGATAACAAATAGAATATCTCATAACTAAAGAGTAGATCTTTTTGATTTCTTGCTTATTGTAGGCAAACTGGTCTCTCTTAATGGGGTCATTAAAGAAAAGGTCAGTTATCATTAGTTTAGTGCCTGGTAAGCAAGATACTTCTTTTTGACTTACTAAACGAGTATTATCATAAACCAACAAATGACCTAAACCAACTCCTACTGAAGTTTGGACACTAACTTGTGCTAAGGAAGAGATAGAAGCCAAGGCTTCTCCTCTAAACCCCAAAGTTCCAACACTTTCTAAGTCCTTGTATGAACTCAACTTACTTGTTGCATGGCGCCGACATAGCAAAGGAGCATCAGCTAGTGCAATACCCGTGCCATTATCTTCAATTTCAATCTTATCCACTAATTTGTCAGTTAAACTAATCCGAATAAAACTCGCTTTCGCATCTAAACTATTCTCAATCAACTCTTTAATACCAGCTGCCGGGGACAAAACTACCTCCCCAGCCGCAATTTTAGCTATCACTTCACTAGGCAGTGCTTGTATAGTCATAAATATTTTGCCAGATGATATAGTATATATCATGTTTCTTCCTATATACTAACCTCTTCCTTAATACCAACCCACTCCCTACTCACCCCCATCATTATTCCAAGTAAGCACTTAATTTCTGCCCATTACCAATCCAACTACTAACCCCAGATTAGTATTTTAGCAATTAACAACTAGTTCTTGGACCTAACTACATCCAGCCATCTTTATTCTTGATTAGAAAGTGATTCACCCATTTCATACACCCATCTAAACCTCTTATACCACAAGGACAATTTTGATGTTTTAGCTTAGCATTAAGTTGGGTTTAGTTGGTGTTGAGTTGAGTTGAGTTGAGTTGGTGTTAAGTTTGGATTGAGTTAGTTTAATATTAGGTTGAGTTAGGATTAAATTGGTTTAAGATTAGGACAGTATATTATAAGACAGCATAGTTTAGTCTACTACACACATCCTTACATAATCTAACTCTAATGTCGTAATACAACTACTACCTAATACCATCTTAATACCAATATGATTACTACTCACTACTACACTACTCACTACTACACTACTTAGTAGTACCAAACTAATATCAATACCAATCTAACACCAACCCAATATGACGTCATCTTATTTCAACTCACCCTTACTAACCCAATACTAAACAGCCTCAACACTTATCTCAAGTACTATCTTTAATAGAATACGTATTATGTTGGTATTGAATTAGGATTGAGTGCTACGCTACATTACACCACCAAACCCAACACCAACACCAACATAACCCAACCCAATACCAACCTAACTTAACGTAACTCATTTATTGCCTACACAAACTATCACAGATATATCGCAAAAGAATATCATTCTCCACAATCAATCGTTTGTACTGCTGCTGCATATCTTGCAACTCAACCTCTCTCTCCTGCTGTAGCTGCAGTAGATAAGACATCTTCTTTATATAAACACTCTCAGTAGCTGCTAACTGTTCGTGCGTCTTAGTATGTTTACTCAATGCATCCGACCGACTGTACTCCTTGTTGCACAAGTTGCATTTGAATGGCTTTTCACGAGTATGAATACGAATGTGTGTCAATAAAGTGCAACGACTGATCTTCTTTTCAACCATTCGCGTGCAATCTTTCCATTGACAAGTCTTAGTATTCGAATCTTGAACATGACTATTAACATGCATAGCAAACTCCTTTTGATCGCAAAATGTTTCACCACAACTATTCCACTTACACTCCATACTAAGAATTTATTTTCGCTACTTATCTCTATCTCTGTTATTCGCCATAATATGCGGCTAAAGGATAGTTGTAAGTAAAGGTTTTGGCTTGATTTGGAGTGGTTTGAGAAGTAGTAGTAATAATAGTTCTATTAAGATTAGTAGATAAATCTTGTAATTGTTGGTTTTGAAGTTCATTGAGTTCTTCTTTAGCAATCAGTGCTAGATAGTTCTTCTCTAGACGAATGAGTTTGTAAAGATTAGATAGTGAGGATGGAGAGTAAGAAGAAGTACGTTTGGGATTATCTTGTCGAGCAATCTTCTCTTCTTCGGCACTGACTACTACTAGTAAGTGGTCGTGGCTGAGCAGTAGGTCTTTGATAGTAGCTATTTCGGTATGGACACGGTAGATGCCGAGTGTAGGTGAGTGGAAGACTAAAAGGTTGTGCAAAACATAGATATGGCCTGGAATAAGGATTTTATCTTGGCTAGGACAGGTTATGATTGGGCTGGCATTGGTTTCTGTTCCGGAAAGAGAAGGTACGTACTGAGTTGGTTCTTCGGCGACTGTATGTTCGACTGGTACGACTTTAGTTGCTCTGGTGAGTAGGTAGATGGTTTGACGAGCAGTTTTAGCGGCAATATCAAAAATAACAATAGATACGGGTGTAGTGTAGATAAGATATCCTAAAGAACTGACTTTGAATTCTAAAACTGGCTGATTAGTTGTACATAAGAAAGTATTAGCTAAAGAATCACAATCAGTTAGTAAAAAAGTACCATTAACCGCTAAAGATACAATCAGTTCACCACTAACTGGTACTATTTGCGATACGGGTTTTGAATGCCACTTACATGGCTTAATTGTCTTGGTTAGCAGATTAACCACTAAAAGTGTGCCATCACTCAGAGCAATAATTGGACTACTCTCCGTATGAGACAGGGCAGTGACCTTTAAGTTAGGGAGACGTAGAACTAACTCTTCTCCGGCCTTATCTAAACTTTGATAGTAAAGATTGTTATCACGATAGTAGTAGCAAAGATTCTTATAGAAGTAAAAAGACTTATTAAGAAGATACTCACTATCACTACTCTTCTTACACAACTCAATGCTTATCTTTTTGTTCGTTTTTGTTTGTTTGCTTATCTTTCTTATCTCTAATTGACCATTACGGATTCGATACTGATAAACTTCTTGATTGTACCAGTAAACTTCCCAACTTTTATCAAATGTAGCAATAGTAACTTGGTTAAACTCATCGATCATTTCGCCATTGTTAAGTCTAATTAGCTGATTATCTAGAGTTTTGTACTCTCCTACACCTCTTGGAAGGCTTTTTAGAACACTACAGTCTTCAATTTGCCGTACTTCTACTTCTGATCTATCAATTAATACAAAAGTGCTATCTAAAAGGCCAATTGTAGCCACCTCTTTAAACGATTCCATTAAAAATTTGTCAATTCCGCGAAAAATGAAGTTTACTACGGCAAATTCTAACGTAAATGAGGGCCCAGAAGAGGCTCTAAGGGGGGGGTATTGGAGGGCCTTAATGACCGAATCTATTGAAGGTTTAATTGAAATAGCTCAACAAGCTGAGCTGGAAACGACTCTTATTAGCGATCAGGTCCATAATTTAGCCTTATCTAATGCCATTAGAATTGCTTTGCAGCGCGAGGACTACAGTACGTGTGCTGAGATATTAGAGATGGTTGATGAAAATGAGTTACAGGAGGCACGTTTGGAGTACTTAGAACAGACTCAGCAGAGTTTACCTGCTATCTTTTTGATCAATCAGATACTGCAGAATGAACCACAACTACTCTTGCTTAGAAAACGAGCCCAATTAAGAGCAGGACACGGTTTGGTCTTAGAAGAACCGGAAGAGGATGTTAAAGTAGAGAGATTAGAGGATGATTTGTACGTAGTCTTCTGGGAGCTTTTCCAATGGATTAGAGCTAAGAAGATTGGGCGGGTGGCGGCTGTGAGTCTAGTAGGTCGGGAAAGAAGCGAGCCGGCCTGGACAGCAACGGTAGTGGGATGGGCCAAGCAGGAAAAGTTGCCCATGAACTATTCTGAGCCTAAGATAAGAATTGTTACTGATACGCGCAGTGAACTATCCCCATCAGCTTACCATAATTCAAAACAAGTAAATTATGATAGTTCAGGCGGTTTAGACGCGGGTTTAGATAAAGTTACTCTGCCGACTATGGAATGTGCTGTGAAAGTACTGGATCGGTTTTCAAGTATTTGGCAAGGGGATCTTTTCTACTTGGCCGAGGAGTACTCGTTTTATATGGCTTACTTGGTTATTTTAGATTATGTTGCTCCGAATATGCTGACTAGTCGGATTGTTGAGTTTGTTTATCGGCACTTATGGCTGAGTAAAGTATTGGGTGGGTGCAATGAATACTCGCACTTGGAAATCAATGATTGTCTTGATCGTGTGGTAAGGAAGCTTTCTATGTGGGCTTGGCAATCAGGACGAACTACTGCTGAGATTTTGCATAAGGTCCGAGTGCCTCCTCCGAATCGGCCGCACAGTACTGAACAGATGGCTTTAGATGGACTTTTACGAGGGTACTTGGTGGCGGAAGTATCTGGTGGACATATTTTTGAGCTGATTCTGCGCAACCCGTTCTTTGATATTCAGCCTAACTCGCTTTACTTCCGGGTCTTAGAGAAGGCTATGGCAGAAGCAGATGCCAATATAGCTTTACTTTGTATTGCTGTGATTAAGAACATTTCAATTGCGCGGTGTAAAGAGATATTTTGTCAGTGCTCTTCAGTTGCACAATCATTTTTCTTATCTGGATTGTTAGATAATCCTTTGATAAGTGTGGCTGATAAGTTGTTTTTCTTTCTAGGAATTGCTGCTCCGGTTAGGGAGATGTTTACTTATAACAATGCAGTGAATTTATTAGCTATTTCTCCTAAAGATACGCACTTATCTTTCTTTGCCCATTTTATCAGGCCGCGACATTTAATGGTGCCAAATACGATCTATAACTTTGATAAGAAGAAGATAAACTTATCGGAAAGTCAATTTATTCGAGCTTCAGAACTGATCAAAAAGTACTTGAAAACTCCCCAAAGAATGTACTTATCTCTTCTTAATTGTCACAATCCGCTGTATACACGTATTCTAGCTGTCTTCCTTTATAAGAAGGAGTATGAAGCTGCTTTGGCAATTAGGCCGTTTGACTGTCGCATTATAGCTGAGTACATTAAACACTTACATGCCCAAATAGTCTCTTCTAAGTACGAGAAGAAGAGTTCTTTAGTACTAAGTTATGAGCTGTGCAAGAAAGTCGCTAATCTATTCATTCTTGGTATGTACAATAGTCAGCAGCTGGAAAGTGTTGAGTTACTAGGATCGGTACTGAATGAAGGTTTATCTGTGCTCTTGTCTTTAGAACTTCCATTGAAGAAGAAGGACTACAAACAGTTTAAGGAGATTCCTAACCCTAAACCGACCTTTTTACTGATGAGGAAGGCACTTAGTGCTCTTCGGGCCCAATGTCATATCTATCCGCCTTATATTTTGGAAAGTGCTTACCAGGCCTATGCTCGTAAGACTAATCAACTAGTTGTTTATCCTAACTCGGGCTTTTCGGCCAATCTTGTATCTCTATCTAATCCACCGACTACTAAGTCTGAGAAGAAGCGGCGTAATAGTTTACTGAACTATTCTAGCACGAACTATACTTGGTTTCTTCGTTATGATTTATGGCGGATTTTGTCTTTTAATGGACCTCTCACTGATGTCTGTGTTAATGTTATTTACTATTGTATGCGACAGCTATCTTCCCTATCTTTGGTGGAGTTTGATTATTTAGTGCAACTTCGTTTACAGCGTTTAGGCGATCAGTTTTGGCAAGTCATTCTTATGGATACTGATTCGAAAAGCGTGCAAACTAAGATCTTGCAACAGACGAGTGTTGAGCAGATCTATGCTCAATATGTGGAGTATCTAGTGAATTTAGAGGAGGACGTATCATTCTTTTTGTTCCATATTCTTAAGACGTATCAAGATCTGTCCAAAGACCAAGTTGAAGATATTATTGATAAGATGTTTTTTGATAGTTCTGGGAAGATTATTTGTGGGTTTACTTGCTGGATTCCAAATCTCTCTGTAACTCGGCGCCGAGAATACTTTGACTATTTATTTGCGCATCTAACTCAACACAACCCCAAACTGCTCAAAGAAATCAAAGGTGAGCTAAGAAAACAAGGCTTCGTTATCGAATGAGTTGGGTGGAGTTGTGTTGTGTTGTGTTGTGTTGTGTTGAGTTTGGTGAATCTTTCATTATATTCAGTTGATGGTTTACCAGATTGAGTAATTTAGTATTAAATCGGATTAGTTTCTGTTTTTGGATAGCTTTTTCTTAACTATTTCCTTATTGGGCAATTTTTTGATTAAACAAACTCAGTCCAGTCTAAACTAACTCAATTCAAACTAATAGAGTTGCTTTTCGTATTTAGAATTTAGACTTACGTTGGCAACCGTAGTGTATACAAACAAACCCTACCTTTTACATAAGGCTTCCCCTACTGATCGTTATGAAGTGGAGGCCCTCGGAAATCCGTTCCATGGAGGAGGAGACGACTACCCCGACCAATGCTAAGCAAACCTACCTTGAAAACCTTATCTCTGGAATTAGCATCCGCAAAGACTTTAGTAGTGAAAGTATCTTTGCCGGGGCAAATACTAATGAAAAACGGTCCAATATCAGGCCGGTTGTGCTTGTATCCTTTTACAGCAACGAACTAGTCCAAGCTCCGTCTGAAATGGCTTCGCCTAATCATTCGTTTTTTACTGATAAGGTCATTTTACAAGTTGGCCAAGACAGTTCCGGCATTCTATTTAACGACCTCTCTTCTGCCGTCAAAGAGAGTCTCCGAGCCGAGAAAGCCATTATCCAGTGGCTTGACGAACAAAAATGTCCACCTAAGAGCACCGTCTACCTTACGACCGAAACTCAGTCCTTCTTCGTTAGCAAAATCCGCTTACTAGGCGAGATTCTCAAGGCCCAGCGCAAGATAGAGCGAGCCCGAATGTATCGCACCCTAACCGCTCAAAAACCGCTTGAAGCTTTCATCAAGAAACTCTGTACACTCAAAGTCCTAGGCGATCGAGCCGAGTTCAATCGCTTTACCAATTTCCCCGCCAAGTAAGTATCTACTAATATATCCACCAAATCATTAACTTACTCCAACTATTCCTACCCCTAATACCTGTCACAATAAAGCACATTTTGGTTTACACAGACTAACTCAATACTAACCCAATAAGCAAAACATCAAATCAAACACATATACCAATTTATATCATATTCACTAACACCAAAGCCCATCTCTAACGACCACATTCCAAACTAACTCGACTCAACTCACCCAACACAAACTCAACCTAACTCAACACAACCTAATACCAACTCAACACAACCTAATACCAACCCAACTCAACTCAACTCAAACCCATCTTATTTCCATCGAACTAACATCGACATAATGGGGGCTCCAATCAAATTTAAAGCAATGATAGTGAACAAGTTCTCATTCAAGCCTAAAGTCCGCTGTGCTAAAGAAGAAGCACTGCCCAGAGGAATTTGAATAAGCATTGTAAACAACCCCAATCCACGGCATCCCAAGCAATCATCAAAAATATACTCATGTACTATCCCACTGACTAAAAACACTATTATCTTACTCATCCGCAAACTAATATTCCGTTTCAAAAAGGGCCGATGCACATGTCTCTTCACCCAGTTATGCACCATGAAGTTCCAAGCTCGCCAGTACTCTACTGTACTACAGTCCCACCAACTTCCAAAGAATTCCTTATCAGCAAATCCAGTCAGTTCTCCCTGTAACCCAAAAAGAGCCACAAATACTAGCAAGAAAGCAGCCAGCCAGCCAATATTAACCCACATTACTACGTTCACATAAGTAAATAGCCGAGGAAAGAGATAAAACTCAGCATAAGCAATACCTCCTCTAATTACCAAAGCTACATAAGACAAAACACTTAAAGGCATCAACATCAGCCCATAAATCACCACATGAAGTTTAGAAATCTTAGCGGCATAAGGATAACTTTCTTGATAACAAAAAGTCGGATAGAGAATAAACTTCCATAATTGTGTTTTACATTTAAGTCCCTCTATCTCAGTCCGTTCTAAACTCTGGTCTAACTCTTCCTGTCGCACCAATAAGTAAGAAATACCTTTCATAAGCTGAGTAACACTCAAGTATCGCAAAACAAGTCCTATAAACCCAGTAGTTCGATAGAAACATAACAAAGTCTCTAAAGTCACCCCTAGTCCTACTAGTCCTAAAAAAGAGCGATAAGATAGATTGGCCGGTACCAAACAAACAGCTAGCCATCGTAAAACATTAATTCCCAAAAATACCAACAAAGATAAGCCAGAAAGATCCTCTTCTATCTGATCTTTAATAACCAAAACCACTCCCCAGTACATATCTGAGCACCATATCTTATAATTCGCAACAATCAAGCCAGAAATAAGCCAGGCAATTCCTCCCACTCCTAAGTGTATTCCAGAGAGTACTCCATTAGACTTACAATGGACTAATTTACTATGTATACGCCGATCCATAAAAAACTTTGGATGTGTTTGGCATTAACTATTGGATTGGATTGAGTTTAGATTAAGTTTAGATTTGGTTGAGTTGGGTTGGGTTGAGTTGAGTTGTGTTGGGTTGAGTTGGTAGTGAGTGGATTGGATTGGATTTAGTGATGAAAGTATTAAGTTATTGGGTTGGATTGGATAGTTAGTTATTGGATTAGATATAAGTTGAATTTATTTTAGATATCAAATAGGTGTAATACTATTTAGTGTTGAATACTTAAGTTTCTTTTTCGCCTGAATTTACACACAACTTATAAACAGTATTTGGTAATGTTCATCTGATTAATTAAATGATCAATCAAATTACTTGCTAGATATTTATTGATGTTAGATTGGGTTGTCTAGTTTTGATTCGTTAAGTATTTTTGTTTTCTAGGTTTATATTTTGATATGACGTCATCTTTTTTACTCTTCATTACACTTTATCTAATAAAAGTACTACATAATCAGACATTCTTTAAGCAAATTGGTATTGATCAATGAATGCTATCTATTTATTCTTAACTTACTCTACCAATCATGTCTCAACTAGTGGAATATAAATCTTGCTCCTTTCTATCAATTTGTATGACTCTTGCTAATCAGTCAGAACTTGTTAAAGATGACGTAGAATCTATGCCTGCTGTATCAAAAGCTATAGTAGAAAGGGTCATCCAACCCATTGCTTCGTATTTTGAGATTAGTGTGCCTCTTACAATACTACTTGGTGTTCTGGCTGGTCCAGCAGTAATAATGGTAGTTCTCATAGTAGTTCTTGCTCACCGAATGCGATCTAATCAACGCACATCCGAAATGGACACAAGCCAACAAAAAAGCCCCAGCCAATCCCAAGCCGCCAGCGATTCCACTATCAGACTCCAGAAACAACTACAAATTATAAAAGACCTAGATCAATCATCACTCCAGCGCCAGTTAGAACAGCACAAAACCCAATTAGACCAGATCAAACAAAAGACCCAACAAACTCCAGAGGCCCAAGCTCTATTACTAAAACCCAGCCCAACCCCAATACTAACCCAACTATCAACCCACCTAAAAGATCTAGAAATCACCCAAAATCTAATAAATGGCTGGCTAAGAGCCATAAAAGCTATAGAAAGTCAACGAGAACTAGTACTACACCCTGATGCTAGAAAGCAAGTAGCAGAAGCACGACAACAATGCCAGGAAAAGCTAGACAGACTCAACAAGCTAAAAGAAGAAAGCCAAGACTTATGGCAATCACTAGGAAAACCCGCCCTCTCAGGCCAAGTAAACGATATAAGCCAAACACTAAACAGCCAATTAACGCCCCAAGAATTAAAGAACTACGAAGCTTTACTAGTCGAACTAGAACCAAAAGTAGAGCAAGAACAACAAAATCCAAAAGACCCCGAAGCCCTAAAACACCAGTATCAACAGTTGGACGAGGAGCTAATCGAACCAAAAGACTGGCCACTACAGTACCAAGTAAACTACAACATACTAATGAGGCTACAAGGAAACAAACAATCCATAAACCTCTGCCTAGAAGACCTAGAAGCCCTAAAAGTCCAGCAGAAAGAACTACCACAAGATCCAGAGATACGCCAGCAAATAACTGAATTAGAACAGCAATGCCAGGAAAAACTAACAACTATAACGAATCTAGAAAAAGAAGCCAACAATCTGTTAGAAAAACTACCACCCCCACCATCACGAGACTAAACCATCTCAAAGCAAGATCTACACCAGTCGCTACCACCACCAGAGTTAAGCACCCTAACCCAATAAGATGTATTCTCAACTTAAAACAGACAACTATATTGTCTTAGTATCTACTTTGATATCGATTGTATCCCAAAATAAATCTCTACGGTAGAAACAGTCTCTAATTGCCATTCTACTTTCATATTAACTTGGCACAGCTCAACTCAATTCAATCTTCACATAAACCCACTCCAACCCACCTCAACCCAACTCAATACAAACTTATATCTATTTTGGCTTATTTGTTATGTAGATATGGGACTCTTATGTAGAGTTAATAGAGATTCCAAGCAAGAAGTATCTATGAAAGGAGAGCAGATCTTTTGTCCTTTATGCTTAACTAGATCTAAAGTAATAGCCAGAAGAGATACTATCTGGCTATCTCTCTTCACAATCAAAATCTTAGAGGTTAAAAGAATGAAAGTCTACCCAGCCTGTTCTCACTGCTACAACCAACTACCTACTCAATTTATTCTATGTCCAATTTGTAAGTATATCTTACCATCGGTTGATATGTTTTGTTATCAATGCCAAGCCAATCCAGCCTAGCAAATTTTCTTATGCGAAGTGAACCAGACAATCTATTACCACACTCTCGTCGATCAGCCATTAGATTAAAGAAGCACAAAGGCAAAGACTTCAACCGAGAGAAAAGGAAGATGAAAAGAGGAGGACATCGTTTGGGTCAAATAGATACTTCAGTTAAGTCCATTAAATTTGAAGATTAACTTAAGTTATATCTTATTAGTATCTCTTTAGTATCTTATTAGTATCTTATTGGTATCTTATTAGTATCTTATTGGTATCTCATTTTAATAAATAGGCAATTGATTTAGTCTTTTTATCTTATCTAAGTATGTTTTGTTTTTGTTTAGATAAGTTGATATTGAGTTAAGATGGGGTGTGGTTGAATTGGGTTGGATAGAGATAAGATAAGTTAAGATGGGGTGTGGTTGAGTTGATATAAGTTAAGTTGAGATAAGATAAGATAAAACAAGTTGAGATAAGATAAGATTGAGATAAGATAGAGATAAGGTATTTATGTACCTATCTAGTTGGTATCTTATCTTATCTAAACACAACATAACACATAACATAATATATAACTAAATCTAACTCCAATTTAATAGGCCTCATTGATTATCTCGGCTGTTCTGGCTAAGATAACAGCTAGTTCTTGGGCTTGCTGGGGTAGAATAGACCAGCGCTGGATAAGAATGACTTGTAGGAGGCGGCTGGCAGTCGAGTAGAGTTGCGGAGTACGTGCCCATTGCATAAGATAGTTTAAAGCTTGTTTTTGATTAGTAGCCATAGCAGAGATAAGAGGAGATAAATCTGTTTTTTTATCAATATTTTTGATTGCTGATTTTAACCCTTTTTTATCATCAATTTCAAAATATTTGATAGCAGCTTCTAAATAAAAATGTTTTTGCATTAAACTTTTAGCTTGTTCTTTGATAAGATAAGCCTCTCTTTGTTTTTGTTCTTTCATCTTTTCCATAGCTAAAGTATTATCCTGAATGAGATAAAGTGTACCCCCAGCACTAGCCAAGTACTTATCTCCCTCCATCTCTTTAATACTCCAAATCCGATCGTGTTTTGACTCAGCAATCCGTAAGGCTGCTAACTCCTTCTCTTTACTACTATCCCAGACTCTTACTACTCCATCAGCAGTAGCTGTAATAACTCGACTAGTTAAGATAGCTTTGATAACTGAAGTATTATGTTGGTAGATTTTAGTGCAACTACTATCTTTCCATAAACGAACAGTCTTATCAGCCGAAGCACTAAGTAAGATATCATTATTACTATCTAAAGACCAAAGACCTTTTTTATGTCCTGATAAGCTAGGTTTAATAGCACCAGTTAAAGATAAGCAACAAAGATCTTTTTGTTTTGAACTAACTAAGATAGACTTATGTAAAACAACTAAACCTGTTATCTCAGATAGAGCAGGGGCACTAGAAAACAAATGAATAAACTGAGATGGAGTAGAACCAGTACTACTAACTAACTGCCAACCTTTAACTAGTCCATCTTCAAATCCAGCTAGTAAAACATCTTTATGCATAGATAAAGCCGTTACTGCTTTTGAACTAGTTAAATTTTGAGTAAGATTAGATTGCCAAACAAGTTTGTTACTCTTACCACCAGTAAATACATTAATATAACCATCTTTACTACCAGCAAAAACAAAATCACCATAAGAAAATAAGCACAAAGAACACTCCTTATTAGGTGTACGTATAAATTCAGCCGCACAACTCATTATAATTTTTTTAGAGATACCATCAGTAAAATCAAAACTTTTCGTCATATCTAAATAATTTTGCTTAGATAAAACTCTTAACCAACAACTATTAGTAGCCAAAACAACCAACTCATCCAAAACCAAAATATCCGTTATTTCATCATTATCCCCCACCAAACTCAACTCCACCTTAAACTTACCTACTCCAATCTTATCACTCACCTCAATCTTATCACTCACTCCATTCTTATCTCTACTCAACTCAATCTTATCACCACCCAATACTAAACTAACTCCATTCACTACTAAACTAACTCCAACAACAATATCATTCTCTTCCGTACGTAGAACTAACTCTTCTCCTTCACCACCCAAGACTAACCCCAGACCAACCACTACTCCTCCTACTCCTTCAACCTCTACTCTTCTCCTTCCCTCTAAATCTAGATCTAAGTACTCTAAAGTACTTCCATCTCCTACTACTACTATCTCTTCATTAATCAGTAAAGCATCACGTATATTATAGCCTAATTCACGTACTTTAGGTACTTCTCCTATCTTATGTCTTATCAAAGTACCATCAGAACTACTTGTAAAGATAAGATCTTTAAACCCATCGATCCAAGTAATACTCATACTATGAGCACTACTTACTTCGTATTGAGTCTGACCAGTTTGCATATCAAAAATTGTTAAATTACCTAAGATAGTACCAACAGCTAAACTCAACCGACTTGATCCATAAGTTCTCTTCTTACTACTCCAAGTAAAAGGACTTAAAGCTGAAACAGAACTATCAACTGCTCTCTTAAGTAAAATACCTTTAGACTCTAAATCAATCAAAATAACTAAACCATCTGCTGTACCTAAAACTATCTTATCTTCAATCAAAATTATTTGTTTAACCACCCAAGAACCTTTTAACAAATATTCTAATCTTTTTTCAGATAAGAAATATTGATAAAGTATTCCACCGGTTGTAGCTATCACTACTGTATTACGGGCTGGCACAACAACTAAACCTTCAATTGCACTAGATAAAAGTACTTCTTCAATGATTATTTGATTTTTCTTATCAGTAATAATCATTTCACAATCAAAAGAACTAAAGATAAGCTTATCAGTAACTGCTAAACCCACTCCATCGTAAATAGGCCGTATCTTAACTAATGGTGCTAATTCTTCCATAAAAAATTTACAACTAGCCAATTTATTGTTCAAAGATAAGATTTGGTTTTGGTTTTTATTTGATTTAGTATTTAGATTAGATTGGGTTTAGATTAGATTGGGTTGTGTTAGTAGTTGACTATGTTATGTTTTGACTCGTATATCTACATAATCATAACTAGTAACTAGATGGCAAATAACGTATATCTACATAATAAAATAACAACTGATAAGTAATTAGATAACTTAACTTCTACTAACTCAATACCAACTCAATATCAACCTAATACCAACTCAATACAACATACTAACCCATTTATTGAATGTAGACAACATTATGACGTCATACTTAAATTTTAATAATACCAGTTACTATTGAGTTGGTTTGAGTTGGGATTTGATATGACGTCATACCAATATAATCTTATCTTAACTCAATCTTAACTTAATACCAACACAATACCAACACAATCTTAACTTAACTTAACTCAACTTAATATTATACTATTTTTAGATAAAAAGATAAGAATGTTTTTTTCTTATCTATCTCTACTAACTTACCTATTACTTCTACTTTTTGTCCCTTATTAATCTCTCTACCCCATGCCTTACCAAAATAAGCCAGCCATAATCTTTTGCTACCCCAAACCACCCCTATTCTATACTCATAAGCTGATATCTGCACTCTCTTCATATACTTAGCTATAAAGACTAGTAAGACTTCCTGTCTTGCTTTTAAAAAGACTAGATCTTCCATCCGATGACTCTCTATCTTTTCAGCTAATCTTTTGAAAATCATCTCTTATCTCTCTTCTTATTTATCTTATCACAACCTATTTATACCCACCTCTACTCATCCCAACCCAAACCTACTTATATTTGAATTCTACCTCATTACCACTACGAACTCTACCTTATCATCATTCTATTGAGTTTAGTATTGAGTTGAGTATTGAGTTGAGTTGAGTTAAGTTTAGTATTAGTGTAGTGTACTGTCTTAATCCAACTGCCACCAAATACCACCATAATACTACTCTGATTACTAGTCAGCTACTACTCAGTACTACACTACTCAATACTACTCTGATTACTACTGACTATTACACTACTTAGCACTACACTATTACACTACTTAGTACTATACTACTTACTACTTACTACTTAGTACTATACTACTTACTACTTACTATTACACTACTTAGTACTACACTACTTACTACTTAGTACTACACTACTTACTACTTAGTACTACACTATTACACTACTTAGTACTACACTACTTAATACTACACTACTTACTACTAAACCAATCTAACACCAACTTAATATGACGTCATCTTATTTCAACTCAACCATTACTCACTCAATAGACAACCTCAACACCTATTCAACAAGTACTATCTTTAATAGAATACGTATTAGTTAAGATGAACTTTTTATTATGTCCTACATCTAGTCTGAGTTAAGTAGATCATCAGTAACTTAATAGATAAGTAGATAACTTAATTTTTTAATATCTAAATACGAAATCAAAAACTAAACCAAATCAAAACCAAACCATATCTTATCTAAATACGAAATCAAAAACACAACACAACCATATCTTATCTAAATCAAAAACCAACCCAACCCAATCTAAATACACTAATAATTAAAACGTAATAGATGCTTTATTCAGCTGCACATGGTACGTCTGCCACCATGTCCACCCGTTTACTCCTCTGCTTACTGTCATACTGACCCTCTTCCACCTTCGGTCGTTTCACTACCTTCACCTTCTTCACATGACAACTTTGCAACGGATAAATACGCAACGTCTCCTGCTCAATACGACTCCCAATACTCTCCCCCATTAACTTCTTCATCACCTCCTGAATAGAACATCCCTCTAACTCTTCAGCAATGATCTTAAAGATTATCTGTCTTATCGCTTTAACTTGAGCTAAACTCGCATAACAGTTCTTCTTAACTGCCTTAGGCTTACGCTTAGTATTAGCAATAGTAAAGACTCTTAATAAGTAACCATCTGAAGTCTCTACCTTTAAACAGGCTTCAATTAAAGTATGCCATTTCTTAGGAATACTTTTGATCTTATCGCTTATCAATTCCATCCCATAAAAACTACTCATCGCATCTTTACCTCTAACTCCTTCCACTACAAACTTAAACTTCCTAATAGCCTGTTGATCTCCTTCACTAGTAGTAGTAGTAGTAGTAGTAGTAGTACTATTAAGACCTAAATCGGCTTGATTGACCTCAAAGGTACGGCCTTTAAGTGCATCTGGGGCGTAGTAAGTCCCTTGACTCTTATCTATGAAGGTAAGACCGGCTTCTTTTGGACCTAAAAAGCTGGGGAGGACTAAATTGTAAAACTCTTTCTTTTCCATTGTATCGGCTGACTTTTTGGATCGCAACTTTTTGGACTTCATTTTAGAAGTGACGGATGAAACTTTTGCTTTGCCTTTGCCTGCCATGGTTTGTTGCTAGGGTTAAAAAAAATTTAGTAGTAGTTTGTTGTAATTAAATGGCTAGTAGTAGTAGTAGGACTGTAAATTTATGTGGAGGAAAAAGTGAGGGTGAGTGCCGAAATGGAAAGATTTTGTTTTTGTTTGATGTAGATGGGACGTTAACTGCCTCTCGGGGTGAAGTTAAAAGGGAGATGGTGCGATTTTTGGCTAAGTTAAGGTGTAAGGTTTTGGTGGGGTTTGTTGGGGGGTCGGATTTAGAGAAGCAGAAGGAGCAGTTAGGGAGTGAGTGTTTGCAGATGTTTGATTATTGCTTCCCGGAGAATGGGTTGCATTACATTAAGAATGGAGTTGAAGTTTCGGCTCAGAGTTATATAGGAGCGGTTGGTGAGGAGGAACATTTGCGGTTGGTTAATAAGATTTTGAAATGCTTATCTGAGATAGATTTACCGGTGAAAAGAGGGACTTTTATTGAGTATCGGAACTGTATTTTGAATGTATCTCCTATTGGTAGATCTTGTAGTCAGGCGGAGAGGAAGGCTTTTGCGGCTTTGGATAAGGAAAGAGGGATAAGGGCGGGTTTAGTGGCGGAATTAAGTCGGGAGTTTCCAGAGTTGACTTTTTCGATTGGGGGAGAGATATCTATTGATATATTTCCAAAAGGTTGGGACAAGACGTACTGTTTATCGCATTTAGAAAAGGAAGGAATAGATAAGATCTATTTCTTTGGAGATATGACTCAAGAGGGTGGGAATGATTTTGAGATTGCCCGGGATGAACGAGTGGTAGGTACAACGGTTACTTCACCAGAGAATACGATGGAGAAGGTCCAGGAGAAGTTGCACGAATTAGGAATGAGTTTGTAGTTGGGTTTGGATTGAGTTGGGTGAAGGTTGAGTTAGGTGGAGTTAGTATCTGATACCAAATCGTATCTCAATACTAAACTTAACTTAACTTAACTTAACTCATTGACTTATTCAATAAAACACTCTAGTTAGTTTGTCTTGTTATGTTTAATAGGGAAAGTCTTTCTTGACTTTGTTGATATGATTACTTTTTTGATCTTATCTTATCTTATCTTAGTAAAAGTGTGTCTTGTTAATAAAAAGTGTACTTGCTTGAGTTAGTATTATATTGAGTTAAGTTGAGTTAGTATTATGTTGAGTTAGTATTATGTTGAGTTAGTATTATGTTAATTGGTCTTGGCTATCTTATAGATATCACAGTTTGCTATCTAGTTGTTACATTGTCATTTAAATGGTATCTCCTATCATATCCCACCTCACATCAACTCAACTTAACACAACACAACACAAACTCACCCAACTACCAACTCAACTTAACTTAACTTAACTCAACTACCAACTCAACTCAACTTAACTCAACTTAACTCAAACTAACTCAATTTTGTATCTTTACTTTTTCTATCTTTAGTCCTTGAATGGAAGTTGCTATTGTTGTGATTGGGATAGGCCAGACAGTTTATTCTCTTCTTTCTCTCTTTCCTCCTAAGACTGATATTCTGTTGATTGATTTAGAATGTGAATACTTTCTGCCAATTGAACCATGTCCTAATGAACTTCCTTCTTCTCTTCGTTTAGTTCATGTTCTACCTGAAGCACTCAGTACTATTCTTACTCAACCTATCCCCGAATCAACTATTATTCTTAATCGGATCTTTTCTTTCCAAGCCTCGCCCGCTGAAATCCAGCAACGACTTAACTACCTCCAAAATCTAGCTTTCCAAAACAAACGGGTCTTTGCCACTACTGAATATACTAACTCTCTCACTACTTCCATCCGATACTTTCCAATCCTCCGCCGAATGACTCATCTCTACCACCTAATCTCCGATTGAGTTGGGTTGAGTTGTGTTGTGTTGAGTTGTGATATGATAAGTCACTGCGTTGTTATTAAACTATATAGATCCTATACTATATCAGTATTGTGTTGGTGTTTATTTATCTAATTACTATCTTATCAACTGCTTTGGCTAAGTTACTATAAAGTGGTGTAGGGTGGTATAAGAGTTGTATAAAAGTAGTAGATTAACTTATACTTACTTTAGTCGGGCCAAAAAGCTACCATGGATTTATTAAATCGCTTCTTGTTTATACTTTAATCTAATCTAGTCTATAATGTTAAGTAAGAGTTCTAATTCACTACCAACCCAACACAATCCCAACCCAATCCCAACCCAACACAATCCCAACCTAATATATGCCTACCACAGTAATAAGTCTGAGGATGACGTCATACTCAAATTTTAATAATCCGACTACTACTGAGTTAGTTTGAGTTAGTTTGAGTTAGTATTTGATATGACTCAATTTCTCTACTAACCCAATACTCTTGCAATGGTATAGTATTACTATATACCGACTATTAATCAATCAATAAGAGGTGCCAATTTTAATAAAACCAACCCAAGCTAAGTTCAATTAAACTATTATAAGCCAACAAGTGAATAAATATCATACCCCATAGACAATAAAGCACACAATTAACATCTAATTACTTACATACACATATCATATTACTTGTATAATCAAATGCTATCTCAATACCATCTCTATACTACCACAATACTATCTCAATACTACCACTATACTATCTCAATACTACCACGATCAGTCTGATTACTAACCAGCTACACACTACTTAGTATTAACAGTACTTAGACTAATACCAATCTAAAACTAAACTAAACTCAAATACTAACTCAAATACTAAACCAATCCAAATACTAACTCAAATACTAAACCAACTCAAATCCCAAACTAAATACCAACCCAACAAATACTAACTCAATATGACGTCATCACATTTCAACCCATCCATATTTACTCAATAAACAACCCCAACTCATACCCCAAGACATATCTTCACTAGAATACCTATTAAGTTAGTATTTAGTACAACTCCACCTAAACCAAACCAAACTCCACTCAACTCCACTCAACTCAATCTAATCCTATTTTTATTTAACCCCAAATCTGAATCTAACTATGTCTACAACTACAACACCACAAACTCTCTCTTTAACCCGTCGTACTTTCAGACTCAGAGCTGCCCAACCAAGAAAACGTGTTTCTTTCACCCCAGACACTATCGATAACGAACACCTCAACCGCAAAAAGTCAAAATCTTGTTGTATCTACCATCAAGAAAACAATCTTCAAAATACACCAGCCGATTAGCCAAATTTTTTAAGCATGCAACTTTCAGTCGGAGACGTATTTAAATCAAAAAACGAAGCTCAGAATGCTATCAGAATGTATGCCGTAGATAACAATTTCAATTTTGAAACTACAGATAGTACACCAAAAAAGTACACTATTCAGTGTAAGGAAAGACGTAGCCATGGTTGTGATGCCATTATAACGGCAGCTTTACGTAAGAAAGATAACATGTTTGTGATAAAGAAACTCAAAAACATGCATAACTGTCCGCAACAGAGTTCTTGTTCTATTCAGTCTTCTTCCAGGTATATTGCTGATGAACTCAGAGATATGCCTGATGTTTTGGAAACTAGAGTTGGTCAGATAATCAATCGTATCTCTTTAAGAAGAGGGATTAAGATAGGATACTTAGCTGCCTGGCGGGCTAAACAAGAAGTACTAGGGGAAGAAGTAGGGGAAGAATCAGCTGTAGAAGAATCTCTTCTTAATGCTATTGCTGAGAATAAGTACTTAAACCCTGAAGATATTACTAGGGCATCTAACTTTAAGCAAGTTCTAAGTAGTTGGGTTGAACAGGGGTATAATTTACCAGTTGAACAAGGGTTTATTAGAAGAGTTGTTAAGACTTTGAGTGCTTTTGATACGAGTGGACCTGGTTTAGATACTCTTTTTTATGCTAGTAGCTTATCTTTACATGTTTATAAGTACTCTCGACCTATTATTGAGTTAAGTTGTTATCAAAGACATAATGAAATCAGAGAACATGCCGGATATGCCTTTGTTGCTACTAGTTATGATGCTTTTGATACGCCTTATATCTTATCTATATTTTGTGTTCCTGAATACTGTCCTCGGAAAGAGGGTTGGATTGGGTTTATTAAAGAGTTACTAGCCGTTATAGATACGGGTGTACTTCTCATGGACTGGGAAGACTCACACAGTACCGTAGAAGAGATTCAGAAGGAGATTCAGAAGAAGAATGGGTTGAGTATGGGTGGTGGTAATGGGTTGGGTAGTAGTGGTGGAAGCAGTAGAGGAAGTAGTAGTAGTAGAGGAAGTGAAGGAGGAGGAGGAGAAGGTCCTTGGTCTGGTCATTTTGATATTGAGGAGTCTATTAGAGCGGGAGAACTGGATGGTTTAGCGGCTGGAGGTAATCGAGTGAGTTTATTCTTGCGGACTCGGAGTTTATGTAAGGAGATCTTTGCTACTTATCCTTGTCCTAGTACAATTGGTCTGATTTGGTCTTTATGTAATAGTCCTGATTTAGCTACTTTTATGATGTATTACCGGAAAGTGAAGGCTAAGAATGTTCCTTCTTTATTATCTTTATTAAGTTCGTTACCTACTAGTATGTGGGCTAAGTATTTATGTGGGTTCCCATTGTATAACAAGAATAATACAAGTGCGGCTGAGTTGGAGTCAATTCAGGAAATGTTTACTTTATCTTTAGTAGATACGTTATGTATGGGGATTAAGATGATTTGTGATAATGCTGTGAAGAAGAAAGAGACGATTGCTCATTCGGAGTTGGCTAGTAAGAAAGCGACTGATCGGGCTCGTTTTGGGGATGCAATTAATAAGGCGATGGATATTAATGTGAGTAAAGCTGGGAATTATGAAGTGGATGTAGGTCGGGCACCAGGAGGTGTTTGTAAGGCTTCATGGATAGATCCTCGGAAGTTAAGTGATGAGGAGGAGCAGGGGCAAGGGATAGTTTATGCGGGAGGTAATTTAAGGTTTTATGTTGATTTAAGATTGCGTGTATGTTCTTGTATGAAGTTTCAGGAGATGAGTTATCCTTGTTCGCATGCTTGTGCCTTGATAGCTAAGATTGGGGGACATCCTTATGCTTATATTGATGAGATATATTCAGTGGATACTTTAACACAGATGTTTAAGCCGGCAAGTATGCGGTGCATTGTTAATGAGCCAATTCGGGGTACGGAAGAAAGACGGCGAGTAGCTGCTCCTTTGAAACGGGGTCTGGCCGGGTTTGAAGAGGAAGAGTTTTCGTGTCTGGAGTACAAAGAGAACATGCCCAGATAAAATCACAATAAAGATAATAACTAATTGAATGGGGTTGGGTTGGGTTTGGTTTAGTATTTGGTTGATATTGGGTTTAGTTTGGTATTGGGTTGAGTTTGGTAGATGGTTTACGTTATGTTATGTGTTGTGTTTGATATTGGGTTGATATGGGGTTAGGTTAGTAGGCAACTTATGTTAGGCTTACGTTATGTGTTAGTTTAGGTTGGGTTTAGTATGGGTTGATATGGGGTTGATATTGGGTTATGTGGGGTGAGGTGTGTTAAATTAGTAATACTCTACCAATACCATGCTAATACCATACTAATATGATGTTGTAGTTGGGTTAGATAGCTACTTAAATGGTTGGGTTAGATAGCTACTTAAATGGTTACTTAGATGGCTATTTAGATGGCTACTTAGATAATAAGATAAGTGTTTGGGATGGGGTTAGGATTTATTGGACGGGTTGGGGATGGCGGTGGTGGGCGTTCTTTTTGATGAAGGTGGAAAGTTGGTTGATGCGTTCGTTGATGTCGGGGTCGGTGGTCTTTTTCGACTGGAGAATGCTTTGGATGTTGTAGGTAAGGAGAAGAGGAATAATGCTGGGGTTGTTCCAGGTGATGTTAGTTAAGTACCAGATGAAGGGGATAGTTAGAGATGGGGAGATTGCGGCTAGATCTATGGCGGCGGAAATAAGATGGGGATGGAGGGCTTTTTCTTGTGTAATAACGGCAATGTTGGCTAGAATGAAAAGAAGTTCACTTGATAGGTCGATATCAATGGGATCAATACTGGCTTGTGGGGCAGTAAAAGACTCGGTTAGTCGGAGAGTTTCGTTGATGAGACGAGTAACTAGTTGGCCAATTTCTGGGAGGTTGCGGGCTACACAGATCAAGTTGCGGTAAATGCGGTAGTACTCGAGTCTTTCGGGCTTGGTCCAGTTGGTCTTCTCAAAGAAGGATTTGGGGAGGGCGCGGTAAATGCGAGGTAGAAGGTCTTCTTTGCATTCATAGAGATGCATTTTGATGAACGTGAGAGCTTCAATCGAAAACTCGGGATGGTGGAGGTAGTTGCTTATGTATGGGAAAATAGAGTCGATGGCTATCTCTTTCCAACGATGGCTGAAGAGAACTAAATTGCCAATGAGTTTGAGGTACTGGCAAATGGATTGGGTTAGACTGGAATAACTGTCTTTGTGGTGGAGCTTGCTAGCATTGGCGGCTAGACGTTCAATTAGGTTAATGACTTGGAAGGTTGACATGAAACTGCTGATGATTTGGGGTGTGCGGGCGAGTAGCCGGAGGAGACAAAGGAATGAATAAACTTCGCCATCAAGAATGCCATTGTCCATTTTGATCTCTAGACGTTTGATAATATTATCAACATAGCCTTCTTCAGCTATGGCCGTGGCGGCTCGGCGGCTGGTTTCTAAAACTAAGATAAGAAAGTGCTCTATACGTAATCTGTCCTTGCCTGTACTGGATAGAGCTTCTCGAGTAATCTTATGGAAGTCGCCGGTATCGAGTAAGTACTGGGCGACACTGCCGGCAGATGCGGAAACGAGGAAAGCTAGAGCGGGGAAGACTAATGGGGCACTCTTCTTTTGTAGTAATGAATCAACGAGGACTTTCAAGTTGAGTGATTGTAATGGAAAGTAACTGAGCTTTCTCTTGTCCCAGGGGAGGGCTAGTCGCTTTTCATAGACTTGTTCATCAAGTTCGGGACTTTGACCCATGAGTTGGTACCCTTCAATGTACGCCAGGAGAACTTCACAATTAACTAGGAGTGAACCTTTGCTTTTATGTTGGAGTTGTTCAATGGCTGGTTTGTCTATTAGCTTGTAGGTGCTGGCTGTGACTAAACAGATGAGAAGGGCTAGAGTTTTGCGGGGGGAGATAGTTAGATGGTCTTGTACGGCTTTGAAAAACTCAAGATCGGCTTGGAATGGTTGGGGATGGCGGTGGCTTAGATGTAATGCGGATTCTAGGACTTGGTTCTTCCAAATAACTCTTTCGGTATCATTAGTGATGGGCTTTTCTAAGGCTTCTAAGAAGAACTGGACTACTTCGGGAGTTGGCTGTTCGGATAATAAGGAAAAGATGCGTAGCATCATTTGGGTAATCTTGAGCGAGTCTTTCTTTTGTCGTATGCGGTCCCATAGGCCGGCTGCACATGCTTCTTTCTCGGTCGCAGATAAAGAGGTTGTATGCGCGGCCAAAAGAAAGTGAGTAAGAGATGGTTCGTCGGCTTCGTTGATAAGATGTAAAGTCTTCGACTGGATATAATTATCAGTGGTTCCATCCACTTCCTGGCCTGAACTCTCCCTATAGCCAAACAATGATCCCGTCATGTTTACAAACAATAGACCGATTTTCCATCCTTTGATTAAAAGCGGCACTTGTGACTACCCAAGAGGGTAATTGGCCGGCTTGTTTAATAAACCTGTCTATAAATAGGGTTCGAATTGAGATACTATGTTCTTTCCTCTGGCTTTCCTAGCTAGAGATAGTCTGCTATCTAAATTGTATATTTATTCATGTGCACGACGGCGTACGACTGCTACTGTTCCTCTTGAGGTACTGAGAGCAGGTGCTAATGAATTACAGCGTAGTCAGTTGTCTTTGCGACTCTGGTCTCGTTTGGCTTTGACTTTAGTTCATAGTGTGCGCATGCACTACCAGTTGATTCACGCTGATTTGCTGCGCTTGTTCAAGCTAACACGACTTGTCCGAGAAAGAGACCGTGTGTTTGCAGTGCCGATGGAGCGAGTAACTCTTTCCATTAATCCGGCTCTTTTCCTTAGTTGTTCTGCTTCTGTACCCACTACCACTACTACTCGCTATGAAACAGTTGAAGCGGTTGAAGTTGCCCGGGCATATAGTAGTTTACTTCTGAATACTTCAATGGCAGGTCCGGCTGAACTACCTAAACACACGCCTGATCGACTAGATAGACGAATTGATCTTTTACGTATTGATCTTAAGATAGTAACACTGCCGCCTAAGAAGAAGGTTTGCTCTCTCTTTGGCCAAAGACATAGTTGGCTAGTCTCAGAGGAGGATAGTTTCGGTCGTCTAAGCTTTATTGAGTTCCCAACTAGTGAGATAGATATTTCCTCAATTGAAGCACCTCGAGGCGGCAGTTTAGGCACTGAGCACTTTCCTTTACTAGATACATCTGACTCGCGCTCTTTTCTAATAGACAGATCGATGATCTCAGGACCAACAGTCAATCCAGCTCTAGCCGATTTTCTATCTATGCTTATCTCAATTACTGAAGGTAAAATCAAAGCTGAACAAACAATTCCCTACGGAGAAATAAAGATTGTAACTCTTCAGAATGAACATTCAAAAGTGTAGAGTTGCTATTTATTTTAACATTCAATTGGATTTAGATTAAGTTGTAATTGGGTTAGGATGGGATGGGGTTGAGTTGGGGTTGAGTTGGAGTTGAGGGAGGCTGTTTCTGATTTTATTATCAAATCATGGCATACTACATTAAATTAAGTTAGATCAAATTATATCAAAAGTTGTTAAATTATACCAAAATATCTTAATACACATTCTACTCTTTATATTGTTATCTTGTCTCCTTTTATCTTAACTCAACTCATTCTATATCACTTAACTCTAATGCACCTAACCCAATGCTAACCCAATACTACACTTACGTATTAGCGTTGGATACGGCTGTGCTGAGTGAGCTCATCAAATTCCCCGGTCTTCTTCCATTCTTCTATGACCTTGCGGCCATGCTGGTACCCATGCGCTACTATCTCATCAAACTGGCCAAAGTTCATGGTCTTGTACCCGGTTAAGTCCGGCCGAATGTACTTCACTGATACATCCGAGCGCAAAGACTTCTCTTTATGCGAACTAGTGATGTAAGATAAGCGGTACTGAATTTCGGTCAGAGATAAGAACCGTTTGGTGCCAAATAGCTTTTGAAAGAGAATATAGAACCCATTTAAACTATCCCCATAGTTATAATAATTCGAATCAACCTCACTGCCCACATCAACGGCTATAATATTTCTAATTCCCATTGAGCGCATGGCATCGGCTGGAACATTGTTCACATACCCACCATCAAGTAAGAACGAGTCTCGATCACATAATGGTGGTAAGTACCCAGATAAACTCATACTTGCTCTAACATACCGCCAAAGCAAGCCAAACTTATGCACCCGCTCCTCAATCTTAAGAATGTCGGTAGTCACACAGTAGTACGGCAGCCATAAGTCCTCTATCTTGCGTTTCTTGAAGATCCGGGTCAGTACCCAGTTAAAGGTCTTCCCAGAGAACATTGAGCAAATAGGATAGGTTAAGTCCATTACTATATGCCAAATACTCCCGAATAAGCGAGCGAACTTCTTAGCCCGACTAAACACTTCGGCATTATTGCAGCCAATGGCATAAAGCGCCCCAACAAAAGCACCCATAGAAGTACCACCAACGGCATCAATAGGAATACCTGCTTCTTCTAAGGCTTGAATAATCCCAATATGAGCTATACCCCGGGCACCTCCACCGCCCAAAACTAGTCCAACATTCTCACCTTTAAGTGTGCGCAAGAACCGCTTCATATCACTCAACGGGAAGACCGGGACTAAAGGATGGGGTGAAGCTTCCGTAAAGGCACAGTGCGTGCGATGGGCATACTCTTCCTTCTCACTAAACCCAATCACTACACTAGCCGGTACATCAATTGAAGGAAACTCTAAATGGTGTCTCTGTCCGCGCCATCGTCCACCCACGACTTGTTTCTTACTATCTCTATGAAGGACAACCGTATCAACCTTACACCAAACTCTTTCTATCTCACTATCAAGACTATCGCCATTAACAACTAAATAAAAGACTATCTCAGCTAATCTTAAAGCAGCTGTTGTTGAATCTTCCGCTGGTTTAGCTACAATCGGCAGTAAAACATAAGAGTACTCACTTTGCAAGTAAGATAAGAGACTAATTATAGCTACCGGTGCCGAAGAAGAAGAATAAACAGGGCCTAAACCCTTCTCTAAAGCCGTAGAAGAAAGAACCGTACATGTATCGCTCTGGTTAATCTCGGCATTCAAAAAGTGCGTAAATATCTCTATTTGGGTCACCACCGGATCAGCCGGAGCAAAAACTATCACCCGCGGCCTATCTAAATGCTCTTGCTGTGTAGCTCGAGATAAAGCCCCGCGATATAACCGAGGTGCTGCTTCATGGAACAGAGTTAACATCGCTGTTATGTAAGCCGGTGGAATTTCAATAATCTCAGAACACCGAGTCGCAATGGCAATATAAGGCGACTCCAAACCAAGTACGGCTTCTCTTTCAAACAAAATACGACCCGATCCAATGCCAAAGTACTTAATATCTCCTTCTTTCAAGAAGTACCCACACCCCACGATCTTAACCGAACGACTAGGTTGGTTTACTGAAATACGTTCGCCCGGCTGAATAATACGCCAGTGCACTGAAGCATCAGTAATCTGCAGAATATCTGAAGCCTGGTCAACATACTCTTTAGCTATCGCCAGTAAACCTTCCCCACGTGGATCTGGTGCGCCCATAATCACTTCTAAAACCTCACACTCACCCACTAACCGTCGCTCAGCTTCTAAACGACTCACTCGATTAAGGACTCCAAAGACACAACCAACCTCTACATCACGACTGTACTCACCATAAAATAGAGTCGGCTGCCCAGCTAAGACCAAATAGACTCCATTGGGTGAAAGATGAACTGGATCCTTTTGCCGGCGTACAGATTTCACTCGTCGACCAAGTGGTACGTTCTTCTGTAGTTGTGCTAGTAAACTCTGATCATCTAGTTTGGCCAAGTCAGCTGCGTCGGGTAGAGTTCGTAAGTCATAAGGCTCAGGAGCAGCCCCGGCATAGTTCAGTAGAGTATAAAGTGTACCCCGAAAGAACTTAGTAAGGAGTACATAGCGTAGTTCTGGACTAGTTAGTTGACTAGTGTGGTAAAAGACACTTTTGGCCTTCAAGACATACGATATTTCTGATTTAGCTAAAGGATTGACAATCCATTGCGTAGTTGTGGCAAAGAAGTCTCTTTCATGGGCAACTACAGCTACACCACGATAATGCACTTCCACTAAGCCACTAACTAGATAGTAGATCACCTCTCCCGAAGAAATAACAATATCTCTAGTAGTGGTTGCTGCCGGTCCAAAAAGAGATGTATCATCAGCAAAGAAGGCGAAGAGTCCACTTGTTTCTACAGGTGAAACATCTACAATCTCTTCTGTCTCTAATGCGTCAGGAACAACCGCACTACTCCGTTTAAAGGCCCGATAAGTCACAAACCCTGTGACCAGAGTAACTAGCATCCCAACAACCCAAAAGATAGTGGTAAATTGACTTTCAAGTCCAGACCAAGTTACGAACGTAAGCATCCACATAAAAAATATCCAATCTCCTTGGGTCAAATAGAACTACCAGCTAGTAACCCAATAGCCATACAAGATAAGATCAGTAGTTGTGTGGTGTTGTTTATAGTAAATGTGTTAGTTAAGTTATGTTTTGAATTGGGCTAAGTTAAGTTTAAGTTGCTATTTATATGGTAGTTAAGTTGGTTTTGGGTTGGCAATTAGATAAGATAAGGAAATATTGTTAATGTTAATGTTATTGTTCAGGTAAGGTGTGATGTGGTGTGGTAAGATGTTGAATTGGGTGGTATTTACTTGTTGATGTAAAATGATTGGTTCTCGTGGTATTAGTGATGGTAGAAGGTCCCGTGGGGATGTAAATTGGGAGTGATGGGTTGTAGCCCCATAGTATAGGTAAGTGTTTACATACCTATTGGTGCGACTAGATCACTTAGTTTGGTACTGAGTTAGTTTTCATTCGGAGCATATCTTTAGCAAGTCAACCACTAGCCCGGCAGATACCAATATCATCTAAATATAACTCCATCTAAGCACTAACACTAACTCAACTCAACTCAACCCAAACCCAAACCCAACTCAACTCAACTCAATACTATAATAACTTAATGTGTGTGCTGTTTATTGCGATTGGTAAATACGCCAGGGCTTTTCTTGGCCATCACGGGCGTAATAGTCCATGGGGTAGTCGGCTACTTCCTGTTCAAGAGTAAAGTACTCAAAAGGAGTCAGAAGTGGCTGTTCAAAAGTAGTCCCCCAATCAATAGCTATCCTAGGACACGCAATCTCAATAATTGCTGTGTTTTTATCAACCGAGTCCATGAATGTTTCGTCTATCTCTGATAAGTAAGCGCAAGTAAAGGCCCGATTATGTGCCTTTAAAGAAGCAAGTACTCGTTTTAGAATCATCTGGCCACCTTGCCGGCCTAGTGTCCCGAAAATCACCAAGAATTGCTGGCACTCCAATGCCTTCAACTGCTGCTGTCTTCTGATTGTTCTAAATTGAGTATAATCGTGCTTCTCTTCGGTTAAGGTCTTAGTGGCTGGACAGTACCGGAAGAACTTCCTATGCGGATTATGTATCATAGTGCTTTCTAAATGAAACCGGCCTTCAGCTACAAACAGTAAATTACCCGTCTTAACTGCCGGAGATGTACACCCTAGTACTTCACCCGGACTAAGGGGCATTATACGTGGTACAACCACTCCCTCACTACTACACGCATTCTTACACTCTTTACTACTCCCTTCCATCCCATTTCTATTTTCACTGATCTTATCTCTATTTTCACCTATCCGTCGTTGAACAGTCTCTTGAATAATCCTTCTAATTCTTCTTACTGCTCCACTGTACTGAATTGTGCCTAGCACTGACAAGTCCGTACAATCTAAGTGTTGTAAAGCCATAGCCACACAATGTTCAACTGCAAAGGAGATTTCCACAAAGACATAAACTACTCCCAGTAAAGACTTAGGAATTTCAAAGAGACAAGAATGTCCGTAATGAATCAATAAATCACAACCAATTAAAAAGGCAGATATATCATCTAAACAACACGCACCATAAACCACATCACTTAAGATCACAACTTCTTCTACTTCACTAGCCCCTCTAATTATATCAGAAATAACCGTTGCCAAATGAATAATACCCTCTGGAAATTGCAAAGCAATACGTTTACTTCCACGTCTTCGTATCTGCACTAATGTCTTATCTATTTCAAAACGATAATTAACCGGCAAATATTCAACACCAGCAATCACCCGCCCCATACTCGAAAAATTTCACTAATCTCTGCATTTACTTACCCCAATCTCAATCTCCATTTCACACCATCTCTATCAACTTATTCCCCAACACATTAACTACCTCATCTTAACCCAATCTTCTTCATTGTCTTGTTTAGCTCACATATCAACTTAACTCAACTTAGTAAAATAGAATAGAGTAAAGTAGAGTATAGTAGAGTATAGTAAAGTAGAGTGTAGTTTAGCACATCTTAACACAATACAACAGCAACTTAATATAATATAATCTAATCAAAATCAAAACAACCTAATACAACATAATCTAGTCAAAATCTAAATCTAAATCTAAATCAAAACAATACAACATAATCTAAATCAAAATCAAAACACAAAACAATATTAACCCAATTCAAATTTATAACAACTTTAACCCACCCGTTATCTTATCTATTTCATCTTCATAGTATGGACCAACAAATGTCACAGTCCATGTATTAGGCTCAACTTGAGTCCTACCAGCATCAATAATGGGATAAGTCGGTATCTTTTGCCTCTTAAACTGACTTACTAGATTCTTCATCGTAGCTAAGTCTGGTACTTGTAAAGAGACCTTCTTATACCCAAAGGTTTGCCATAACCGACAGAGAAGATTGTTACGATCGGCTTGACCTGCTGCATAAGCTGCATGTAAGCCTTGTGATACTAACTTTCCTTTTGACATTTTCAAATCAGTTCTAACCAGTAAAATTCCTTTGATAGGCTTATTTCTTATCTCAAAACAACAAGCTTTGCGATAATGGAAGTATAGATAAGATAATATTACTGCTAAGAGAGTAAAAACCACGTAATAGGCAGCTACCATTAAATAAAAAAACAAGTCGGGCTTAATAACTCTTCTAGTTGTACATTGCTATCATTAAACACCTCTTCTGTTTTGTTCTCTATTTCTTCCTCATATGGTAATACGTTTTCAATCTCTATCTTATCATTATTTGTTAAATTAGAAGAAGAATTAAGATTAAGTTGGGTTTGGGTTAGTATTGGATTAGTAGACTTAAAAGAAGTGGACTTAGTTGGTGAAGAGTTCGAATGAGAAGTAAGATTAGTCTTATCTCTTAAGATGCGGTCGACTCCCATGTAAATAAAAAGAGCAGGCTAAAAATAGCCTAGTTGACTCTGGTTAATCTTGTATATTAATCAAATACATAAAGTTAAGTGGGGTGGTGTGGGTTGAGTGGGGTTAAGTTTGGATTGGTTTGGGTTAAGTTGAGTTTAGTATTTGGTTGGGTTTAGTATTGGGTTTGGATTAGGTTGGGTTGGATTAGTGTTAATGTTGGGTGGAGTTGGGTTTGGTTTAACTTGAGTTTAGATTATATGGTGGGTTAAGTTAAGTTAAGTTAGTGTTGAGTTAGTATTGGTATTAAGTTGAGTTAAGTTGAGTTTAGATTATATGGTGGGGGAAGCATTCTATTGGTGCTTATATAAATGGATATATGGTCCTTCTCTAAGTACTTATATTGAGATAGTATAAGTTGACATAAGTTGGTATAAGTTGGTATAGAGATAATATTGATATTAATGCATATCTTAATATGTACTCACATAAATACCACTAATAATGGCCGTTTGACCTTAAATGAAAGGACTTTATTTAACACAACTACACTATCTAAATAAGCAACCATAACTTAACTTAACACTAACTTAATCAATGCCTGGGCAAGTTATACGTATACTTATCTTTATTTGGTCCGTCTAGAAGAAATTGGCTTTAGGAACAATGTACTCGGTGCCGGTTGAGTTTCTTACTGAATAGTACGATCCAATCGTCCTTAGTAACTCGACTGTTTCTCCCTTTCTGATATACACGACCCCATTAATCACAAAATCGGTCTTGGTTCTAAGATGTCTTAGTTCCGTACTAACGGCAATTGAAGGTAGTCTTATCTCTTTCCCAAACCTTCTTTTGATCACTGGTGTCTTTTTAAGAGCCGTTCGGCGTCTTGATTTGTACACCCATTTGATAATGTACAAAACTGGTGCTCCAATAGATAAAAGAACATAAACTATCGTAAAAATCATCCCCAATACTGACCACTTAGGCTCCCTCCCATAACCAACTAGTAAACAAAGACTAAGTGCGGCTGTGACCAGTAATAAACAACCTTTGAGATACTTTCTAGTCCGGGCAGTGAGGGTGATAAACAGGGTAGAAAACAGTTCGGCTAAATCCAATGCTCTACTAAGCAGGATTAGACTAACCCATAATGAACATCTTTTCAGACTCTCTCGCTGGATTAGTAACGTAGTGCCCAGAACAGCCGACCAGGCAAAGATAGCAAAAGAAAGTCTAGACTCGGACAACCACATACAAAATGCAGGGGAGAGAAAATGAAATATAAATCTATTGACGCATCAGTGGTCAATGGTTGGTTCATGTTGGCTTAGGCTTGGTAATAAAACGAGTTGGTAGAATCCGATTAATGGCCAAAAGAGCGACTTCGCCATCTTTCTCAGAAAAGCGTCGTCGAGTCTCTTCCCGGAAGATTTGTTCTAAGGCCATGGCCGTACTGGTGGAGGTTTTGGTGCTGACTTTGGTCTTGGCCACCAATCGGCTGGTTTCACGCATGCGTCGCAGTAGGGGGGTTGGAATAGGAATAGTTGTGATTGGCTTAAGCGTAGAGACTTGGATCTGGGGTGGAGTAAGAGTGGCTGGGGCGGTGGGAGAAGTAGAGATAGCAATGGGTTTGGGTTTAGGAATATTTTGAAAAAGACCGGGGTTGAGGATATCTCGGGTTTTGAGGGGTAGTTGGGGTCGTTCAGTGGGTGTCCAGGAAGTCCATTCACTCTCTTCAATCATGGAGTAGGCATTAAGTCTTTCAACGGGCCCAGAACCTCTTTTGAGCTCAACGAGAAGCATTTTGTCTACTTCGTTTTCTTCTTGGTTAGCTATAACGTAGCCGGTAAAGAGATCTTTGACAAACTGATCAAAATCAATGTTCATCTTGAAGAAGACATTGAGAAGAGTGCGGTTAGTCAGGACGTATTGGGCTTTTTTACGGCTGGAATGTAAGCTGGTTAGATCAGGATCGGACTTTTTAGTGCGACTAATGATTCGATCGCCAAAAGTCTTGTAGAAGAGTTGTTGTTCTTCAGTGGCAATGTTTTGATAAAGGTGGTTTAGTTGGATATCTTGCTTAATTAAAGTTTTGATTTCATCTTGGCTTATCATTCGCTTTTTTTGGACAACTTCGATAATTTGGTCGGAATCAGATAAGGAAAGTCCTTCTATTTCGAGATGGTGTTCGGGTGTAGTAATGATAGTCTTTTGATTTTGTCGTTGAATTTGCGAGATATCGTGTAAGTCGATCACAAAGTGTGGTGAAGCGAGTTTTAAGTACTTCTCATCTAAACCGATAAGAAGAGGATGAGTTTGGGTTCGGGCAGTAATGACACGCATGGGAAAAAAAGAAATGGGTTTATTATATCAAGGGGAGAGGTCCATTGTTTGTCTTGGCGCCTTTCTCCAGACGAATAAGGAGTTTGTCCCCTTCAACATGAGCTGATTGGAAGCCTTGGCCGGCGGGGATGGTGAAGGAGTAGCTGCCAGTACGTGAGGAGTAGGAATTGTCATTTTTGATCTCTTTTTCGTAGTTGATTTTGATAAGATTGTCACTGGCGGTGATTTTAATGTCGCTTTTATCTAAGCCGTGTGGCAGGGCTACGCAGTACCCATTGAAGGTTGAGGTTTCGCATTTCTTGATGCCCGTGCACTCAGCTAGAATGTCACAGGGGCAGCAAGGCTGAGTAGAGCAGTCGGTTGAGGATTTAGTGCTGCAGCTAGTATTAGTGTTGCAGTTGGTGTTGCAATTGTTGTTAGTATTGCAGTTGTTGGTGGTGTTGGATTTAGGGTTGCAGTTAGTGTTCGCACATTGATTTTGGGCGCAGCGGCAGTCACAGGCTTTATTATCGCACTTTTGCTGGCTGTTGCAGTCATTAGCATTGCAGTGTTTGTCCATAAGGAGGTAGAGTCTACCGTTATTTATAGGCTGAAAAAAGGAGGTGATACTGCCTATTGGCTGGACAGCTTGGATACAAAACATCCATTGGCTGTCACTACTCCTATACTACCTCATCTGATCTCATCTAACATAAAACTCAACACTCACCAATCCCATTCCGAAACATAACCAAGACAATACAGACTCAACTTAATACAATTTAATACAGGCCCAATTCAATACAACACTAACTCAACACAATACAATCTAATACCAATCCAACACTAACTCAACTCAATACTAACTCAATACTAACTCAATACAATACAATACATTTTAATCATAAACCTATCTCACTCCACCCCGCTCAACTTAAGACAATACAATATTAACACCAACGAGTGATAGCTATCTTGCCCAGTATAACTAAAGTACAAAAGAGTCCTTGGCTGAGCATTAAACTCTGGGCTAGAGCTCGCTCAGACATAGGCCCAAACCATTGTAGAATTAGATTAAGTAAAGTAAAGTTAACTATCTTCATCGGCTGGATTGGCTTGGGACTAGTTGGGAGACTTGGTCCTAATTGGTCGGTTTTAGACTTAATTTGGGACTGGCCTGTAAATAACTCCTCCTTGCTTCGTTTGTTCCAATAACTGGTTAGTGTTGAGTTAATCTGGCCTAGGCCGTCCTCTACCTCAACTAGGCCTACCAAATACGCCAGACGCAGTACAGGCACTTGCAATAGTTTCAGCCGTTTTGGTGCGGCTACGGGTGCTTCCGAAGCCCGTACTAGCCAGGCCTGACCTATTCTTTGTGCGCGGGGCATTCGGTGTCTTGGACAAGCAACAATTCCAGCTAGTTGTGGCAAAGACAGACCAAAGTTCAGTAATTGCGGCCCAAAGAAGACAAACACCGTTTTAGTAAACCCGCCCACTAAACCAACACAAAGAATACTTGATCCAGCAAAGTAACAAAACGTATCCCCAACAAAACACCGGGCCGGGTAAGCATTCAACCAGAACAGCCCCAAGGTACAACAGAAAAGAGAAAACGATAGGGATAAACTCACTACACTCAATCCATCCCAAAATATCCATCTATCAACTACCATAAACCCACTAATTACCAAAACCTGTCCACTTTCTACTCCATTAACTCCACTCAAGATATTCACTGCATTAGTAAAGAAGACAGCCAAAACCAAAACCAATCCATAAAACCACCCGCCCAAATCCACACTACCTCTAAAAGGCAGCTGCACCCAAGTACTCCCATTGTACGCTAAAACCAACGGCACCATAGCTATTAAAGGAAAAACCAACTTACAAGACCAGCCCAGCTCCATCGTATCATCCACGTAACCCAGTAATAAGTTCAACGTAATCGTACAAGCACTTACTAACAAAACCTCTCGAAAGATAGGCACTAACCCGGCCAAACAAAAGATACTACAAACAAAGGCCAAGCCACAGCCTAGACCTACCCCTTCCGGAATCTTCATTTTCGTCTCTTTGTTAAGATCAATTCCAAAGATACGAGTGTGTTTCATTAACCCAAGACTAATCCGATAGGCCAAAACCCCAAATACTAACCCAATAAGCACACCCCAGCCAACTTTAACCCCAACTAATCCAAAACCAAGCTTAGTCCAATCGATACCAAGTACCCCTTCACTAAAACTCACCTGATCACTATGTAGAACTCCGTCTCTGATCAATGTCCCAGCCATATATTAATAAATGAAAAACAAGATACGTATGCTATCTTCCACACCAAAACCAACTAGCAAACTCTTATCAATTGAAGAGGAAATGCTCTTTACCAAGATAAACAAGCTAACCAACCACGGTTCTCAAGAAGATCTTCTCAATATCTTCAAACTAGACGCCTTTATTCGACTAGACAACTTCTTTATCTCGCCCTTCTCACTACTTAGCATTAAACGCGGTCTCCGCAACAAGCTAATTGGCTGGAAGTTCTCAGAAGCCGGCTGGTGTTTCTACTTTCAAGATGGCATTGAAATCTTCTTCCACGGCAAGTTCACCAGTCTTATTAAAGACAAGAAAGTCGTCCACATCAAAATAGACACCCACCGTATCGAATGCAAATCCAAACCCCACTATGAAATTCTCCTCCGTTACTTCAAATGTCTAGACACATTCTACTTCATGGTCACTGAAGTGGATACATCCTTCCACCTCCTCACCAACCCACTCGCCGCCAATGTTCTCTGGCCCAATGAGTAAGTCCCTATTTCCTATCTACTCATTTTGACCCACCACATACTCACCCAATTTGACTCACCACATACTAACACTAACCCAATACATTATACATTTACTTACTATTTACTTGCTATCTTAACTTAACTCAACCAAATACTATTTACTTGCTGTCTTAACCAAACCAAGTACTAACTCAACTTAACTTAACTCCACTTAACCCCAACTCAACTTAAACTCAATACTAACCCAATACTAAACTCAACTTAAACCTAACCAAATACTAACTCAACCAAATACTATTTACTTGCTGTCTTAACCAAACCAAATACTAGCTCAACTCAACTCAACCAAATACTTAAACCTAACCAAATAGTTAACTTAAACCAAACCAACTCCATCTAAACTTAAACCAAACTTAACCCCACTTAAACCAAACCAAACCCAACCAAACTCAAACCCAAACTTAACTCAAAATATATCTTTACTAACTCAACTCAACTCAACTCAACCCAAAACAAACCCAAACCCAATACTAACCCAACTCAATACTAACTCAACCCAATCCATCATCCAAATACTAACCCAACCCCAACCCAGTACTAAGACCACCTCAATATCAAACTAAACCATACTAAACATCCCCCTTTTTTTCTTTGTTTAATGCACCAACAGATCAAAGTGTACACGCAGTACGTTCTTGACCTAATTGAAAGAGGTCCTTTCGCTCTTTTTAAGAACCTTTGGGGTCGTCAGACCAATATTCTCTTCTTAGGCCTAGATAATTCAGGAAAGACTACTCTTCTCCTCCGATTGAAGTCCGATACAGTCCATACAGTTGCTCCAACCCTTTCTGTCCGGCAGGAGACTCTTCAGATTGGCAACCATCTTAAAATGACTATTAGTGACCTAGGCGGGCATGAAACAGCTAGATTAGGCTGGAGTACTTTCTTTGTTCAATCTCATGGTATTATCTTTATGATAGATATAACGGATGAAGCTCGATATGAACTAGTTCGTGAGACTTATCAGAGTTTACTAGTTACTATAGAGAATTCTGGTCGGAAAAGTATTCCGATTGCTGTGTTGTTCAATAAGACCGATATGTGGCAGAAGTATTGGGAGAGTAAACATAAGGGTGAAATGGCCCCACCTTTAGATGATTCTTATCTGCACTATCTTTGTCAGATAATTGGAATCCGTACGGGTGATGGTGAGGATGGTCGGCGTATTTCTGCTAATTTCTGCAGTGTAGTGACTGACTCGACTACCAATCAGAACAAAGGGTTCATGTTGGCGTTTAAGTGGCTAGATATGATGATTCGTACACCTAAATAAACACTTGCTTAGGTTTCAAAAGGGACTCGTTTATTTGCAGAATAAGAGACAGCCATCAGTTGTTCGAGACTTAAAGTATATAATGGGTGGCAAGGTCGGGCTTATGCAAGTTTGTTTCTGGTTGCTTCTTGGCTTACTTTTGTCTTTGAGTCGGGCCTACTACTATCCGGGGTACTATCCGCCGCCTTCTTCCTGGGGGTGGTACCCAAGACATCAGATTCACCATGTAAATAGGTACGTTAGCCATTCTTTCTACAACAATCCTTTTGAAGTGGGTGGCTATTTGCACCCTGGGTATTCCGACCATTTACCCCAATACCCGTCCTCAACTACGGCTAACTGATAAATAAAAACCATACTATCTTATCTTATCTTGATATTATCTTATTTTGTTGTTTTTGAACTGTTCATTTGTATCTTTATTCTAAGGCCTATCTAATCTTAATGATATGTTTTGTTACATTAGGATTAAATTTAAAAGAAGTCTTACCAAACAGAAGTATAGTAGACTTGCTATTTTGTTTTTGTTTTACATTTCACTTTAGATTAAGTTAGATTTAGATTTAGATTGTGTTAGAGTTGGGTTTGAGTTAGATTGGGTTTGAGTTAGGATTTGGTTAGTATTGAGTTTGAATTTAGTATTGAGTTTGAATTTGGTTTGAGTTTGGATTGAGTTTGGTTTAGTATTGAGTTAGGACAGCAGCTATTAGTAACCCAGATCAATACAAGACTTAGCTTAACTGGTGAGTTAGATTAGGATTAGATTTATTGAACTGCTTAAGAAGACGATGACCTGCTGAGTATGCCTTCTTCTCTACTTCTTTACCTACATAACCAGACCAATAGAGATACTTATCTAAAACCAGACACTGTTACACCTAACTACCAGTTTAATACACTATCTAAAGAATAGTCAATAAAACACTATCTTAACTTAATACTATCTCAACTTAATACTATCTTAACTTAACACATAACACTAACTCAACCCAATCTAACCCAAACTTAACCCAATACTAAACCCAAACTTAACCCAACTTAATACTAACGCAATAAGTCTTTATTTGGATCTAGGAGGGCCTTTTTGTCCACAGATGTGTTTTCCCAAATGAATTACGATGACCGACATCAAAAGGGCCGGCAAAAAGACGGTCCACCAGAAGGCATGTTACAACAAGTCGAAAACATATTTATTGGTCTAATAGAAGGCGGATCAGGTGTTAGAGTATCAGTTAGACGGGGAAGAGTCCGCTACTGTAAAAAAAGGGGCATTTTTGAAGCAATTTAGTAAACAATGCAGCGCATACCTCGTACACGTAGTGGTTTAATAGAAAAGCCGGTTAAAACAACCCCAGTTAGTTATCTTGAGTCTTTAAAACAAGGTTTAATTGTTTCCACTATCTTCTTATTAGCTGAAATAACAGCACAATTCATTACTAAAGCACCAGCTAATATCTTTAGTGTTCTTTCTTGTACTCTTTATGGGTTTGTGACTGGTTCTTTAGCCTATGAATTATATCGACGCTTAGACGGCGCCACTTCTATTCCTTATCAGGAAAAACGAGCTACTCTTAAGATTAGAGCGGCTTTTAGTAAGTTATTGATTGACCAGTTAATCTTTTCGCCTATTTCTAATGCTATCTTTACTATCTTTTCTATCTGTATTAGTTCTAAGTCTTATACTCTCTTGACTGGTTTAGAGTACTACTTTGAGCTACTACTGAATAGTTACAAGATTTGGCCGATTGCCCAGTTAATTAACTTTTGGCTGGTTCCTCTTAAGTATCGGATGCTCTTTATTGGACTGGTTAGTTTTTGCTGGACGACCTTTGTTAGATACGATGCCAATAAATAGTTTATGAACTTATCTATAAATAATGTATTGAGTTGAGTTGAGTTGGGTTGGGTTGAGTTAGGTTAGGTTAGGTTGAGTTAGGTTAGGTTAGGATGGGGTTAAGTGCGATGGGTTGTAGTTATCTTGGTGGTATACTTGGTGCCATTGGGATTTGGGCTTGTATTTGGATGGTCAAAGTTATCTCTTGATTAAAATCTTGACCAAAATTATCCTAGGAAGATAGTAGCTCAAAACTTAAGATAAGACGAGGTAGGACTTAACTTTGGATAAACATAGTCTTTATTCGTGTGTATGGGCTTGTAAATACGTACTTAGTTCTATTTGATGACTTGTGGCTTGGCTTGTTTTCTGTTTTCTGAATTCTTAGATTGGTAGTGAACTATGAAATTAAGACAATGGCCATAGATCAGTTTTGATAAAAATAGAGGTATATATTTGGGAAAGAAAAGAGAGATATGAAATTATCTTTCGAATTGTTAGGTATTGGGGTATCTGGATTGCTTGCCTGGTTGTGTGGCATAACTTCTGGTCAAGTAACCAGTATTGCAGATAAAGCAGAGTCGGCATGGGAGAAACATTGCATTCGAATAAGCAGTAGTTCGCGGTTTGCTAACGCTGCGATTGAATACGATGCTAACCCTCAATGTTCAAAGATCGATCCTAAGAATGAGAAGGTACTTGGCAATACTGGACCTGTTGAGCACTACCGGGTATATTGGGAACATGTATTGAGTGCCGGGCTACTAAGTAATTCAGATACACAACGAATTATTGCGCTGCTACAGAATTGTCACCTAATTAACAGTCAGGACGTTGAACTCTGCCCTTTTGATCTGGAGAAAGATTCTCTATCATATGCATTAGATAAGACTATAAAGAAGTTTGAAAAGTACTATGTGATAGGCCATGAATATGCTGCAAAGCTTGGGCAGATAGATAAGCCCACTACTGGAGCTGAACTTGCTTTATTACTTGGCCCTGCCGATGATGATGCGAACCATAGCAAGTTCAACGCAATCCTAGAGCCTCTTTTGATGGACTATGTGGATCAGTTGTTTAATTGGACCCCGCCTGATGTATTTGAATGGAGTTTACATCAAATCTTGCCTGACGTTAACACTTGGCGCAAAATCATCCAAAACCCAACGGCAACCACCACCAATCTTTGTGCGCAGAAACAACTTAGACACTTTTTGTATGCATTACTACAAATACAACTGCATACCTCTAGCTTTTTAAGCCTTTCTAACAAACCCCAAGGGTTTTATCACCAAACCACAATCAATACTACCCCAAGGAAAGAGTTGAAAGACTTTAGAGAGGAGTTAGAGTTAAAGGCTATTGATATCATAAAAACTACTAGTATAAACGATAGGAGTGATCTTTTGAAGATATCTACAGCGGCATCACGTGCCCCTTTAATAAGGGTAATGCATAGTAAGTATTTCCAAAGGACTGAGTTTAGCAAACGGTTATCACATCTCCATAACTCTTTATTAGATGGTTCTACGTTTATGTTTTTCGTCAATGAGATTAAACAATGGTCAGATGATCTAAAGATAGTAGCAGAAAGGTTTAAGTATATAGTGAAAAGGACAAAACAACTACAACTTAAACTTAAGCCATACTTAACACCCACCCAAACGACCCCTAACATTCATGATTGTGTAGAATATCTAACTACAGACCCACAACCAAACATTCATCTTCCCAACGACGCATATGACTCCAACCAGGATCCATTATTCCATAACTCAGTCGAAGAAATTCTCATTCAAGTACGTGACGTAATACCTCTTAGCAGTGCTATCGAAAACAATCCTAAGCCACCTAATTCTACCGCAAACAGCAAAGAGGTTCTCATTCAAGAACTAGACGCAACATCTTTCGACACTAGCACAAACACCACTAATATCGAGACGCCTATTCCCGATACTGGAACCGAACAATCTTCTATTCAAGAACTAAGCGAAACATCCTTCACCATCAACATAAACACCACTAATACTGTGACACATATCCCGGAGACTGACATTGAGCAACCTCCTAATCAAAAGCTCGGCGGAACATCCTTCACCACTAGCACAAACAACACTAATTCCGAGACACCTATCCCCGATACTGGAACCGAACAACCTCCTAACCAAGAGCTAGACGAATCATTTATTGACGTTAGCACAGATACTAATACTGAGACGCCTATTTCCGAGACTATCACTGAACAACCTCCTAATCAAGAGCTAGACACAACACCTTCCAACACTAACACAGATACCACTAATACTGAGACGTCTATTCCCAATACCACCACTAGCACTATAACGAGCGATCATCCCGACGAAGAAACCGAGTCTAGCTCACCTAGTCTAAATCATAGCACACCACCTACTAACAAACCGTCATCTGCCGCCTCTCATAAACCATGGTGGAAATCCAGCTCTCCCATCTTCCACGTAGCCATAAGCAGTCTATTCTGGACCCGCCTCACCAACCTACTTGGACTGTCTCATTGATAGTTTACTCTAGCCACCCAAACCCGACAAGATTTATTCTTTACTCTGCCAATCCTCCACAAACCCAATCCAATCCATCATCAACTCACTCAACCCACTCAACCCAATCCATCATCAACTCACTCAACACAAGCAATAAATCTAATTGTCGGAATCTAGCCACTAACTTAACTTAGTCTTGTTTAATCCAAAACCAACCCATTTCGAAAGTTATTTCTAGTCTAACAACCGATTTAGTATGAGACACTTTTATCATCCGAATCTATCCCAAACACCAGATCTATAAATATCCTAAATCCTAGCAACAACCATTTTATCCAAGTCAGCATTGCCTCAGCATTAAGTTACTACTTGGCCTGTAAACTTATTCGTCTATCTTTACTACCAGAAAGTAATATCAGTTTATTCTTTAGCAATATTCATCCAATAATACTCTACTTAATCTTGAGTTAACAGTCTTTAAGTTAAAATAGGACAATTAAGGCCAGATGAATAGACTAAACCTTTCACACTAATTATCTACCTTAAGATTTTAACCAGAATAACAACATAGCTCTTATCTAATACTAACCCAATACTAGCACCACCTGTTTTCTTTTTTAATGGCTGGTACCGCAAAGCGCAGAGCATCTCGTCTTCTAACCAAAGATAACGAATCAGCCGAAGAAGAAAGTCCAGTTGAAGAACTTCGTTTTAATCCTAATGCTAAAGTACTTAGAGCTAGAAGAAGAACAGATCCAGTAGTGGTTAAAAAGGGTTTATTTAGTGGTATGACTGTCTTCCAAACTAGTGATCAGAAACTCAAAGGTCTTAATACTTCATTTCTTCAAGCAGCCAATCAAGCGTATACTACTAACAATACTTACGACCTAAATCCTCTATTTACTCAGTATAATACGTATCGGGCCGAAATCGAGCAGAAAGAGAAAGATAGAAGTACAGCTGCTAATATCTTCCAATCTGGAGTTAGACCAGGCAGTACCCCAATTAGTACGCCAATTAGTACTCCTGATACAAGTATAGCTGGTGATAATAAGAACATATCTAGTGATAATTTACCCAATACTAACTCAACTCAATCTGGGCCAAATCAAAAACCTACTCCACTATCTCCATCTAAATCTCATTCAAAACCTACTCCATCCTCTCCTAAACCCACACCATCTTCTCCACCTAAACCCCATTCAAAACCTACACCATCATCACCTAAACCCCATTCAAAACCCACTCCACTATCTCCACCTAAACCCCATTCAAAACCTACACCATCATCACCTAAACCCCATTCAAAACCCACTCCACTATCTCCACCTAAACCCCATTCAAAACCTACACCATCATCACCTAAATCTAATCCCAACTCAACTCAATTTCAACCTTTAGAAGTAGATTGCAAAGTATACGTGCGTAAGACTAAACGTTTTGAGAGTATTGGGTTTGTTAAGCTAGTGGTGGAAGAGAGGAAGGGAGATAAGTGCATTGCTATTTATGATGGCAAGAAAGAGATAGTTTGTTCTTCAATTCAACAATCTTCTATTCGTTCGGAAGCAGGTAGTAAAGAACTTATCTTTGTTGATTCAGATACAACTGCTTTATATAAGGCTAAGTTTGCTACTTTAAAGGACTCAGATGATTTAAGACGGGCTTGTGGACTACTAGACTCTAATTCTGATAACAATTAACAATAAACCTATCTTATCTACTTTTTACTATCTAAATATCATTTAATCAAAAATTCAACACAATCTAACTTAATCAAAAACCTATTGGGTTTATTTCTGATTCTCATGCATCATCTTCTGGACTTTTTGTCTGGTTTCATCATCCAGTTGGGATAAGTTAGTTATTGTGGCTGGTGGGAGTTCTTCAGAACTAAGGGGTTTATCTCCTTCAAAGAGAATGTCCCAATTCATTACGGAGTCTCGATAGAGGACTATTTCAATCTCATCATTATCAACTGTCCAGCACATTTCATCTTCTAAGATAGGATTAGCTATTGTTTTATCAAGCAAAGTCTGATTTTGTTGAGTTACTTTGAGATGTTTGTTGATTAGAGAGACTTTAACACCGGATGACGTATTAGGAAGAGTTGGAATAGTTATAACAACCTCTTTGAGTTGCTGAGACCAATTCATAGATAAAAAAAGAGCATTAAGCTAGCATTAAATTGGGTTTAGTATTGTGTTGAGTTGAGTTAAGTTAGATTAGGTTGGGGTGGGTTGAGTTGAGTTGAGTTACGTTAAGTTGAATTAGGTTGAGTTGAGTTGGTATATTTTATTTTAGCTTATCATATCTGCAGATATAGTCTAATTTCATAACTTTATCATAACCTTATCACAACTTAACTTAACTCAACACAACACAATATATAGTTGGGATAGCTGGGTAAACAATGCAAACACAAACACTACTACGTCGCGATGAAGTTGAAGAACATGAAATTCTGCTTCAGGGAACTATTCGGGCTATTCGAGAAGCTACAGTTGAGGTCTCTTCCGTTTCAGCTGTAGTGCATGCACAAGGTGAGGTAATTGATAAGATTGAAAGGAAGATTTCCAACGCCGAAGGAACTTTGAAAAGAGCTAGTCGGAAACTAACTGCGCTAGTAAGACAGTCAAAGAAACGCAGAGCTGTTTCTATTTGTTTGCTTGCTATGACAACTCTTTGTCTAGTCTGTCTCTTTACCACTACCTTATTTAAACGCTAGACACCCTGTTTGTATGGAACAAACAAGTTCACTCGTGAACACTTTACCCAACCAAATCATCAAAGGCATTGAAGATACCGGCATCAACTACAATATCATTGTAGCCGGTGAAGGATACTCCGGCAAAACATCCTTAATCCAAAGCCTCTTTGGTATAGATATGCAAACTGCCACTCGAGATAACGATTTATTCCATGAAGTCTGTGACATGGTTTGCACCAATAATCCACTAGCCGACTTACTGGAAGCCGCTCCAGCTGTCAAACTAGACAGTCTAGGCATTTCCGTCTCAGCCACCCGCGTCACTCTCCAAGAAGAAAGTATTCACCTTAACCTAACCATCTATGAGATCAGCCACATTGGCGACTCCCTCAAAAACCAGCTCGACTGGACACCAATCCGCAACCTCATCTTCAACCGCTACGAAGAGTACCACATGGAAGAAGATCTCGGGACTAACATCCAAGATAAAAGAATCCATTGCTGCCTCTACCTTACCAATCCCCGCATTATCCCTCGCCAGGTAGATATCAACGTCATGAAAGAAATCGGCCAAATCACCAATCTCATCCCAGTTATTTCCAAAGCCGATACACTCACTTCCGAAGAGTACAAACAAATGAAAGAAACCCTCTTCTCCACCCTCGTCGCCCATAAAGTCCAACTCTTTGACAGTATCCTGATTGATGAGTGCAAAAAAGTCGTCGAACTCAACTTCGTCCCCCTCCGCTTCAGCACCCTCAACCGCATCTATCCCTACCACGCCCACCAATCCCAGCACACCCAAGAATCCGACCTAGTCACCCTACGCGACCTCCTTATCAAATCACATGCCATCGACCTGGTCGAAGTCACCGAAAAGTACTACGAACACTATCGCCGCAACAAAATGATCGTCGATGTCCTAACCGCCACCGATTCCGGCCTAGATGAGAACTTCAAAAGAAAGATAGGCCTAGAAGAAACCAAACTAAAAACACTAACCAAAAGATTAGCCGAAAAGAAGAAGAATTATCTTTTACTTATCTCCCAACATAAACACTTGATTTCTGAAGATTTAATCTAAAAACCCAATATTTGATTTAAAAACCCAAGATTTAATCTAAAAACCCAATTTTCACAACTATCGCCAATTTACCAATAAACCACCCCTAACCCAATACTACCCAACACGAATCAATAAACTCCCAAAACCAACCATTAATTAACTACCCCCGAGGCGTTATAAAACACCCTGTAAAATATTTTCTCCGTTACGGGGATGATTAAGCCTATTGAGAGAAATTCAGCCCATTTGCTTGTTTTTCTAGTCGGTTTGGCCTATAGCGCCATAAATATTATCCAACCCAAATTGTTCCGTTTAAAAGACCACGCATTAACCAATGCTTTATTCCTACCATGCAACTACGCCGTAATGATCTTACTACTACTGGCACTACTCTATCGCACCAAACAGAAGCAGTTAGGCGAGTACCATAAGATCCATGGAGTTTTATTGATAAGCGGTATGATATACTTACTATTAGCCCGATTAGGAAGTCATCCAGTTCTATCTCAAATTGGATCTTTAGTCCACCAGTACGTCTTTCTTTACTTCTTAGGAGGTCTAGTGCAATCTTTGCGCTTCCTCCCGGGTGTAGCTCTACTAGCCCGTGAAGTAGGTCCTAATGCCCATGGTGGGTTTAAAGTAGGCTATTTAGCCTTAAATGTAGCTATTTACTCAACGCATACGTATAGTATGGACTTCTTTCGGAGTCAGTTATCTCTACCGATAGCAGATTATGGGTATATTGGTTCAATGTCGATCTTTTACTTGGCGAATATCTTCTTTAGTGCGGCGGCTGATCGGTACAAGATAACCAAGAAAATGACTATTATTTTAGCTCTACTATCTACTGTGGTTTATAGTGGGTTCTTTTTGTTGCGAGATATGCAGTGTCGGAATGTTTTGATTATTTGTATGGTCTATTCTTTGTACGTGATTTTACTATCACCAGTCTTTCCTTTGTACGATGCTTTGATCTTAGCTCAGTTGGATAAAGAGCATCAGGCAACGACTCCGGAGTTGAAGAAGGAGATCTTTTCTCGGATTAGAATGTGGGCTAGTATTGGTCATGCTTTTTCTGGGGTGATTATCTCGCATATTCATAAGACTTTCCGAGCAGTAGAAGCAGTAGATAGTCGTAGTGAGGAGGAGTCAAATAGTTCTTTGTTTTCTGTTTTAATGGGAGTTCTTATCTCAAGTATAATTTTGTTTGTTTTGATAACAACTAAGTATGTGGATGAAAAAGATAGCACTAAAGTAACTGGAGCAAAACCAAGTACTACTAGTGAGACATCTTTAAATGAGAGTAGTAGTAAGAAAGAGACAGATGGTGAAGATAAGGAAGAGATAGGAGTAGTGAGTAGTAGTAGTGGGAAGAGTAATAGTAGGGAATTACTGCTTAATCCTGACTTCCTTTTCTTGTTGTTTGTGATTACTTCGATTGGAGTGACTAGAGGTGTTTCTTCTTATTATTTGGTGACGTATATGACTGTTTACTTTAAGAAGAAGTTCTCAAGTATTACGGCTATCTTTTGTATCCGGACATTTAGTGAGATGATTATTATGTACTCTAGTAAGCCTCTTTTGAAACACTTTGGATACCATTGGTTACTTTACTTCTCTTTGATTGCTGTGGCTGTACGGGAGTTTAATTATGCTATTATGCCGCAGGGGCAGTATACAGTGGTTTATGCGGCTGTTAATGAAGTGCTTAAGGGTATTAGTGCTTCTTGCTTGATAGTTAGTGCGGTGAATATTGCTAATGCATATGGGGGGAAGCATAACAAAGGGTTGGCCCAGGCTTGTTATAGTGGGTGTTATAATGGGATGTCTATTCTTATCTCTTCTTTAGTAGGAATGGTGGCCGTACGGGTGTTTAAAGACTTCCGATCTCTTTTCTTTGTTTCTTCTCTTATTGGGTTTAGTTGTTCTATTCTGGTGATTATCAAGTATCAAATTATTGATAAGCGTATTAGAAAGAAGCATCTTAGCTCAGTCCGTAGAGCCGCTGCTACCAGCTAATAAATCATCCTAATAAGTAGATATGTGTGTTGGGGAGGGTTTGGTTGTGTGAGGTAGGGTTAGTTCTAACCGGGTATCCTAAAAAGGAAATTGTTTTAAAAGCATAATTACCTAATAAGGAAAAAACACGTCATCTATAAATTAGTTCTAAAGTAGCTATAAATTGAGTTAAGAATAAATAGCCAAGATATAGTATTAGATTGTGTTTAGTATTAAGTTGAGTTTAGTATTGGGTTGGTATTGGGTTGGGTTTGGTATTGTGTTGGTATTGTGTTGGTATTGTGTTGGTGTTGGGTTGTGTTGGGTTGAGATAGGTTGAGATAGTATTTGAGTAGATAGTAATTGGTCGGTGTTGTAGTGCTTGGCCTCTTTGGTCTTAAATCTAAGATAATTAAATAGCAACCTAATTTACCAAAAAGGGAAAGATTAAGTCGAGTTGACTTGACTTGAGTTGGGATTGGGTTAAACTTTAGCTTAATTATATCTAAATCTAAATTGTATCTTAATCTATTTTAATCTATATTTTAATCAGTGAAAACAAAAAATTACCATAAAAGGAAATTTTTGATAAAAAGTCTGACTAATTTAGTCATAGAAAAATTTTCGATTCCATCAAACTTTTATGGAAGCTAATACTCTAATGCCTCGAGCATTTGATCCATCAGGTGGTGGGTCTAAAGTGCTTTATCCTGATGTCTACGATCCTAAATTAGGGTTTCGTGCTGGCCTGTCACCAACTCAGACATTTACTCTTCCCCCAAAGCCTTCCTTTCCTTCTCCATCAACACCAGGACCAATAACGATACCAACACCAAATATTCCACCATCAGCAACAACTGATCCGTTTTTCCTGCCATCTGCTTCTGCCACACCACCTACAATCAGCAGTGTTGGTGTAATGACGCCCAATCACGCCCAGAAAGCATCCTTTTCAATCGCAAATGCAGAGTTACAAAAGAAAGCCGCAGCAGCCGTATCTATCAAAGTAACGATCGGTGCTATTTCGCGAATAGACGCTAATACTGCTATAGTTAAATCAGCCGCCCTATCTGGCAGTAGTATTAATAATGTAGTTGCTAACGTTGATTTAAAAGTTATAGCTGATAATCCTACTTTTGCTAACTTCCTTGCTCATGTTGTTCCCCAAGTTATGTCCCAGATGCCTACTTTGAATGATTTACAAGCGATAAGATATCAGAATATTATGCTTTATTCACAAGCCTTATTTAATCAGACATCTTTTGCTAGTCAAGCTATATCTATTGGTGGTGTCATTACAGTAACTGCCGTTGGGTTTTTTATCTTCAGTTTGGGTATAGTAGCCGCTGGCATGGGCGGGAAAAGTGCCTTCAACTGGTTTAAAGGCTTCTCTGGATTTGGTAATTTACTGCGCTCACCAGATGAGTATGTTACCCAGTATACTACTTTAACTGATGAAGATCCAGTACCTAATGCTGATTCATCCCAATACCATCAGTACCACCATGTTTCCTATCCTAATGCAACTGGGTCAAAATCACAATCTTATCTATCTTCTTTTAACACACAACAATGCTTCCGCCGGGCTTATCATATGGCATTGATTGGCTTTTCAATTATGGCAGTTTTAGTTATTTATCTTTATGCCAGTGGTTGTTATTATCGCAGTCATTCTATATCTTATGTTTCTCCAGTTCATGAAACATTCCGAGTGCACTTAGTAGCTCTATTTGACCGAATCACTAATAGCACAGCCCTATCAGGTTTACCTAAAGTCATTGAGGTTGTCACTACTGATTTCTGGGCAGTACTCATGCATATATTCAAGAATCCAGCTGCAGTTGTTCTATCCATCGCTAAATTCATTCTGACTATCAATGCAGGAATTGCCAGTATAGTTTTACTCAGTATTCTAGTTAATCTCAATAAGAAGCTCATTTGGCCTAAGTATGCCTTGGCTGTAGCTAAAAACGTCTTCCGCCATGTCATACTTACTCTTTTCATTCTAGTCCCATTCTTTATCTTCCTCTACCTCGTCTACTTAGGTCTAGCTTACTTTGGACTACTTGATTTAGTCCTAGGCAGACCCTTAGCCTACTGCATTGGCTTCCTCAATTCGGTTTGTGCCCAAAAAGTCCCCGTCTAAGCCAGCCCCATAGATAGCAAATAAAACAACAATATTACACATCTACATATCATATTATCTAAAACAGAACCCAAATCTACTATCTCATATCTAACAACCCAATATCAACTTAACTCAACTCAATATCAACTTAACCTAATATCAACTTAACGTAATATCAACTTAACTCAATTCAACACCACATTAACCCAACCCAATACAATACCAAACACATACTAATCACTCTTTATTTATGCACCCGCCTATAATACTACATGCTAAGCGGATTGGGCTAGTATTAGATCAGTTCCTACTATCTTAACCCAAACCAAAACCATATCAAAACCATATCAAAACCAAAACCAAACTAACCCATTGTCTCTTCTTGAGGCTCTTCCCGTGCTAAACTCCTCCTCTCCTCTAAACCCTTCCTATCATCTGTCTTTCTTCGTCCTAATCGAGCTGTGATTGTCTTATCATAAAATTGTTGATTATTCAATCTTTCAATCGCCCAATCTCTCTCTTGTTTATATCCAAATTCAAGTAAAGCATCTCCAGATTGCAAGATCTTCATATACTCCGGTCTAGCTTTACTCATCAGAACAAAAGATCTTAATTCAGACCACTCTACATCTTGAGGTAAACCTTCTAAGATAAGACGAAAAGGTCTTGTATGTAAAGGAGTCCTTCCTGGTCCCATATAACGAGGTCCTGAAGCAAAGACTGGTCCTCTATCCATTCTTCTTCCTCTAGCTAGTTCAACTACTACTGGTTCTCCACCTATACTGTGTTTCTCAGCTAAAATTCGATCTCCGGTCTCCCCGTCCACAATTAAGAACCCGTATGTACTATAAAGCTTAACACTTTCAACCGGTCCATAATTAGAGAAATAGTCAAAGACTTCCTTTTCCTGAGTATTCTCTCGTATTCCACCGATATACAGCTGCATAGTCTTAAAAAATAAATAAAATATATATACATCTACGTGGTAGTAGTTAGTCATATGTATATGTAGAGGTTGTATATACTTTCAGTCTAATTAATGCGTTAAGTAAAGTTAAGAATTGCAATAAATTATCTCTTATTTCCATTTGGGCGAATATTACGTTAATTTAAGTGAGTATTTGATTAAGTTAAAATTAAGATAAGATAAGATAAGTTGAGTAAAGATAAGATAAGGTTGAGTTATGTTGTTATTGGATTGAGTTGGATTGGGTTAAGATTGGGTTATGTTAGGAGATACACTAAGTTGTTATTTAAATAAGATATACTAATTAGATAAGATCCTAACTTAACTCAACTTAACTCAACCCAACACAATACAAACTCAACCTAATACAAACTCAACCTAATATAAACTCAACTTAAACTTAAACTTAAACTTAATACAAACTCAACACAATACTACACCTAATTAAAACCTAATTTATGTTTATGTTATATGATATAGTATGCTATCTACTTGATTAGATGGCAGAATAACTACTACTTAGATTGCTTGTTAGATTTACTAGTTAAGCGATTACTAGCCTTATAATAAAGATAGATAAAACCTGGAATGTAGATAAGAAGGGCAATAATAGATAAGCGATCTCTACGTTGTATTAAGAGAAATACTTCACAAAGAACTCCAATCGGATAAAGAAGTAAAGAAGCTGCCGCTCTTACTCTTCTTAAACCAGGCACTAAATAATGACTAAATCTTAACGTATCAGCTATTCCCCAGGTGATTAGCATTACACTAAGTACCTTATTAGGCTTATCAGGACATATCCAGCCAGAAATGAATATACGAGATCCAGTTTGCATTAAGGAAACCAAGTAGTTCTGACGAGTAGCACCTGATAATGATCCTAATAATTCAAGTAAGTAAAGGAACTGAATAGTTCTAAGTACTTTTAAGTCGTATCCCTGGCCTAATTGAAGGCTTAACATTCCCATTCTTAAAACACAGATAGAGATAAGAAGACCCAAAAGATTAGCTGAAGATTTAACAAGAAAGAGTAAGTGAATAATCAGACGGCGGATATGCATGGAAAAAAAACACATGCAAAATTTAATGGTAAACTCAGATAGAGGTGTTAATAAGCGTGTATTAAAGAGTCCTAGTGAAGATTTAGGTCAGTCTAAACGTAGTCCTACTAAGTCTAGTTCTGTTTTGAATGTAATTGATAAGAGAGATAAGAAAGATAAGAAAGATAAGGCTGATTTGACTTTAAATTCGGATAAGACTACCGATTTATCCATTGAAACATTAGGTGAAGGCTTAGATAAGGATTTAGATAAGAATTTAGATAAGAATTTAGATAAGAAAAGTAATGTTATAAGTGAATCTAATAAGTCTACTACTACTAATAATACTAGTGATAATACTAGTGATAATAGTACTCCTAATAATACTAGTGATAATACTACTCCTAGTAAGTCTAAGAGTAAGGCTAGCACTACTAAGTCTACTCAACCCACTACTAATAATACTAAGTCTACTAATACTACTCAAAACACTACTACTCAACCCACTACTAATAATACTACTCCTAATAAGTCTACTCAACCCACTACTAACAATATTAATAATACTACTGTAGATGAGTCTCTTCCTACTACTAATAATACTCCTAATGATAATAATGACAACCAAAATAGTGATAATAATGATAAGGACGGCAATCAAGATAGTGATAAGGACATCACCCAAGACAATCAAGATGATAGTAGTGATAATGATGGTAATGGTGATAATTTGGTTATGACGGGGAAGAGTGCTAGAGAAGAGGTGGATGGAGAACTGCTGCGGGTGTTTCAGAGTACGTTATCTGGGAGTGAGGGAGTACAGGGGGTGGATAAGTTACTGAACTTACCGGATGAAATGGAACATGTTCGAGTGGCTTGGTTCTTGGCCTTATCGGAACAACGCGTGTTAGGTGAGGTTGAGGAAAGAGTCGAGTTAGATAAGAAGATTGAAGAACTAAGAACTAAAGTTTTGTTGAGATCTGATCCTAGATGGCATCGAGCTGTGCGTAAAGCTAAGTATACAGTTGATAGTTCTTTAAATGGTCCAGTTTCAGTGGCTGGAGTTGAATTACTGATTAGTACGGTTATTGAGACTTTAATTAGAACTAGTAGTGTAGAGATTGATAGGGCAGTGGATTTAGTATTGGGTAATAGTGCTGATCAAGATCCACGGGTGGTTAGAGTGCAAGGTACGGATGTAGAGATAGTAGATGAGATTTTAGAAAGTTTAGCTCGTTTACCGATAGCCGAGATAAAGAAACGAATTGTATCTATTGCTGGAACATTAGGGCCAGAACATATTGAGACTATTTTAAGCCATTTATCAGGCGATTTAGGCCGATTACTACCAACAGCCTTGTTTGTGCACAACCAGGTGGTTTATGACTTGTTAGAAAGAGAGTTCTTTAAGAGGTACGTAGTTGAACGGCCGGGAATGGTTGAGTACTTCCCTAGGATTGATATTGAAGCGGTTATTAAGAGTTTACATCGGACTTCAGCTATGTTTAGGTCTTTAGAAACAATTGCCAGACAAAGACCTATTCATCGAGCGAGAATTGTCGATGAGATTTGTTCTTATATCAAAAAAGGAGCCAGAACTAAGTGTGTTGTGTTTGTTAAGGATAACTTATCTTTATTTACCGATCGGATTGATGATTTAGGTCTAAGTTGTGAGGAGTTGTTACTCTTAGCTGAAAAACGACCAGAGTTACTACAGAAGGTCTTTATCGTGATTTCTGAGTTGAAAACCTCATTGAAAGAGAAGAGACAGCAAAACCATCAGAAGAAAGAGAAAAGACTCTCTTCTTTGATTGCCGTTACAGCTGCTCAACTAGGAAGTTTACCGGAAGAGACAGTCGAACAGTTTATCTTAGAAGGAGCAGCTAAAGATCCAGATTTACTAGCTAGACTTTGTTTAGGACTATTTAGATTACAACCACCAGGACCACAAGTACGTCGGGCTTTAGCTAAATTAGCAGCAGCTGGTTCACCGCCGGCTTTGGTCTTTGCCGCTCTGCCTTACTTAGAGGACCAACAACGCTTAAGACTAGTGAAGAGGTACTTGGTAGATGACGTCTCTTTGGTTTTGTTCCTACGAGTAGTCAGACCAGAAGACTTACTAGTACATGCCCATGGACTAGAGGCAGATAGTGCCCGACGGATTATTAAGTTGTGTTTACAACGACCGGAAGCCTTCCCTGATCGGACTGTATCTTTGGCTTTAGCACAAATGGAAGAGTTTCATCCATTGCCAGAACTCTTTGTTAGTACGGTTGAAGCCGCCTTAGAAGCTTTTCCTAATATGAAGCCATTTATTGTTACGTTGATTAGACGGACTTGGGAAAGGCTTTTTACAGCTAATCCTAAAGGCACTGTCCGTTTACTCGAACGACTTGAAGCAGCCTCACCAGAACTACTTCTTTCCTTCTCTGAAGCAGCTATTCGGGAGGTTCTAGCGACTTCAGAAGTTCTACGCGACCGACTTGAAACATATCTCCGCAAACAACCCAAGTATATTCAAAGCAAGTATGCCGATCTAGCCCGTGAAGCCGCAACAACTCCACAATAATCACTTACTTATTCAATTATTCAATTACTCAATATCTACTTAAGTTAATAAACAGTTACCTTGCATTAGACACATTTACTGATTTACTCCTTATCCCGTATTTACACATTACATCTTACATAATCCAGGCTATACTTACTCCGCTACTAAACCTAACACAACCCAACCCAACACAACCTAACACAACCTACCCGTTGCATATATTTGATCTGAACTAATCTAACCCAATACTTAACTTAACTCTTCACATTATTATAGTATAGTATTGATATTGTATTAGGTTGGGGTGGTGTAGTATGATTATGTGCTAGGAGTTATAGGTTGAGTTGAGTTGGCATGGTGTAGTATGATATACCAACTCAATACCAATACCACGCCAACTCTACACCAACACCAAATACAATCCCAATCTAACCCTATACCAACCCAACCTAATACAATACCAATATCAATACAATACCAACACAACCCAATCCCAACCCAACCATACACAATACTCACTCAATACCACACTAAATATATATCTAAATCCAATCCTAACCCAATCTTTTTCAGAAGTGGCAGACTAAGAACTCCTTTTTAGTTTCTGTTTTGGCTAAGATAGACTAGTCTAATTAGATTATATAAGCCTTTTTAATATTTTGTGTATGTCATACGAACTATATCGAGAGTTTGCGGCTGGTGCTTTAGCTGGAGCTCTACTAGTGATCTTTATGCAATTTGCGACCCTTGTTTTGGGCCTACGTCGCATGGTCCGAAAAAAGAGATATCCTGACACATGTCCTAGAGATATGCTTAAAGATCCTTCTGAATCTTTAATGAATGCCTTATCTCTAGCTACAGAAGAATGTACAGATGTAGCTTGGTTAAATATAGTCTTTCAAAGATACTTTGTTGAATTATCAAGATCAAGTACCTTTTATGAGAAGGTTAAAGAGACTCTAGTTAAGAAACTCTCTTTAGCCTTCTCAACTGGTATTCTTAAACGAGTTCGATTTAGAGATATTTCCTTTGGTAGCGAAGCTCCTTATATTCGTACTATTAGAGCTCTTTCTGATAACGAGTTAGAAGAGTTACTGGCGAGAACGGGTGAGAAACGAGCGAGAAGACCGGCTGGGTTTAGTCAAGTAAGTTTATTGATGGATGTTGAGTATGCAGCAGGAGATAATTGTATGTACGTTGATGCTGACCTAATAAAGGGGTACTCTATTCCTATTATGGTACGTTTACAGCCATTTCGAGGCCAGTTAGTGGTTAGAGTGCCTGCTAGTAACTATCATACGCGGTTGGAGTTATGTTTCTTGGAAAATCCTGGGTTTGATTTCTCGGTGGAAGCTGCTTTTGCTAAGAACGATACGGTCTTCTTTTCTAGTTCAGTTAGTACGTTATTGAAACGATTATGCCGTTATGTGGCTAAGATGTACATTTATCCGAACTGGTACTACTACTACTTGCCGATGTTAGTATCACGATCCAAAATTATTGCTTATCCTTACTATCCAGTATCAGCTGGGAATATTGAAGCGGCTATGCAACAGATTAGGGAAATCAAAAATTTATTGAGTTTAGATTTTGCTATCATTACCAAAAAAGGAAATGTTATTTTTCGGAAGACCAAAAGTACAGTTAATTCATCTAGTGAGCCATTAATGCGGGCTGAGATAGAAATGCCACCCGAAAAGATTTCCCGGATTGGAGAAATGTTTCGTACGCCCGAAGATCTCTTCAATCCCTTTGCCGGGGTAGTGAGTGCTTATGAAGGAACTAAAGTCATTGAGACGTACGCCCCGCATTTAGCCCGAGTTCATGTAGTTATTGCTGGGGAAGTCTTTGAGTTTATTAGAATTACAGTAGATGATATGTTGCTTTACCAATTAACAGATCCGGCTGAGCCCCAGTTCTTACTTCTTTATCGGGAGCCTAAACGGATTCTAGTCGTCCAGTACGCCTCTAGATCTAGTCTCTTCCGTTTAGGCCAATTCCGGATCCAGAAACTAGTCGGGAAGTTAGAAGAAGAAGAACTTAAAGTCTGGGGATCAGCTCGACTCTTCAAACTCTTTGATCTATCCGTACGAGCAGCCGGATCAGCCAAACGTATTTTCGGTCGAGCCAATAAGCCATCTCAACCTAAGAAGAAAGAAGAACCGCCTAAAGATCCCGCCCGGGCCCAGTACGTTAGTGATGGATACGCCCTAGATACTTCTTCCCAAGAAAGTGTTTCGGAAGTGGCAATCATTGAGTCACACTTCCGGGCAATTGAAACACGTATTCTAGGAGATATGCGGGCACCGGATGCTCAAATAGACTTGCCTTATACAGCTGCTGAACTAAAGGATGTTTTAAAACTCTCAGTAACTCGAGCCTCTTTATTTGGTGAGTTTACTCTGATGGAAGATATTGAGTTAGCTGTAGGTATTCGTAGTACTTCGATGGCCGCTCCTTCCGGACAGTTTGTGCAACTACTTAGTTATAGTAATCCCGAAGGCGATCTAGTGATTGGCCGGATTTTGCTTTCAGAAGAGTTTCAAGGAGTGGCTGTAGCTGCTCGTATTCAGCCGAGTTGTATTTCCTTATTCACGGATGGCGGGTTTGTAGTGCACTGCCGTGAATTTGAACATATCATTCGCACCCGAGTTGAACAGAGTAGATTAGTACCTGGTGAGCCGCAAGAACTACCTAAACGATTTACACGTAGTTTTGATACGGCTGCCGGTATAATTATAACTAGTGAGACACCAACTCAATGTGAGATCTTCATTGGTAGAGGCGAAAGAGTGCTTAGAGGTGAAATCTCATTACAACAGCCCTGCACAGTCATTCTTGGCCGACTTAATGAAGATACTAATCTACAAGTATCTATCCGTACTAAGAAAGGAACAGCTACACTTAAAGAAGTACCTAATTCAGTCGACCAACTGACTTACATTGAAGGATCCTTTATTCTGAAGAAGAAGGGAGAAATCACCTTACCAATTGGTCCGGGGTATGCCCATTGGATCTTCCCATGGACAGCTAAAGCCAAGGATAAAGACAAGGATAAGTCAGGATACATTAATGGTTCCGGATATGCCAACTTTAATCAGCCAACTACACTTACTTGGGTTCAACAAGAAAGTTGTCCCACTACTTCCATTTCAGCCGCCAGCATTAAACCTTTCAACACTACCACTACTCCCACCGAACCAGCATCCTCAGCCAGTCCTAATCTCTCCTCACCCCAATACTAACACCACCCAACACCACCCAACTCAATACTAACTCAACACCACCCAACTCAATACCAACTCAATTTAATCTTTAAGTAGATAATACGATTTATTGATAGCCTATCTTAACTGCTACGAAACAAGCGCTTCTTAGCTGACTTACTTGCCCGGGCATTACAAGCATCTAACTGACTAATTAAGGCATCAATTTCTGAGTAACTGCCGATTTCTTTTAGAGTCTTAACATGTGATTTCTCCAAGATATGCTGATCGTAATCTTGATATCTTACTACACACATTTCACAAACACCTGGGCGGCGATTAGGCTTTTCACGTTTACCTGCAGGTCTAGGAATACTTGGGGCCAAAACAACTTTAGGAACACAATTTTCCTTACTAGTCCCTTCATATTCCTTATAAAATGGTCGATGTTTTCCCGTGGCATCTTCAATTAGAACATACGGATTCTTGAAAACATGATACTCCATCCCAATTTTCCAGAGATCCTATTTAAAATGAAAATGGCGGGAAGTCACCTATGCAATAAACATAATAGGTCAAAGACCTTCTTATTATTTACTTGTCCGATTAACAACCAGCTCATTATCAAGTAACAGATTGTCCCCAGTCATGCCCAAACCACTCCCAACACCCTACCTATTTATTCATCTACTTATCGCACTCTAAAATACTCAATCCCAACTCAATACCAACTCATTACTAACACTACCATCGACCACCTAAACTATTATATACTACTCCAACCAAGACCACTTATATTATTAACTACTTTATTTCACTTCACTTCACTTCACTTCACTTCACATTACTTTACTTCACTTCACATTACGTCATCAAACCAAACTCAACTCAACTTAAGACCACTCTAAGGTAGAAGGCCAAACTCATCCGGAGGATTTAAGTACTGAGGACCCACCAAACCAATACTAACACAATACCAACACAATACTAACACTAAACTCAATTAACTATTATCTGCACTGATTTAACACTACTCCTATCTTTCACTCCCTTACAACACCGACAACTCAATAAGTACTCTTAACTTACTCCAACCACACCACTCCAACCACACCCCAACCAAACCTCACCCCACCTAATTCTAGGTATTATGCCTGTCCTGATGTAATACCAGGGGGGAATTGACGTCTTTGCATCTTCTATAGACAATACAGACTAAATACTAATCTAGTTCTCTTTCTTTGTTTTTATGGACGAGACTGACGCATTAACTAACACTTTCTCAGAAGAAGGAAGAATTCATCAAGTCGAATATGCTATCAAGAGTATTAGTTCTGCTGGTGCTTCTTTAGGTCTTTGTTTCAAGAATGGGGTTGTTTTACTGGGAAAGAACACTGAAACTAATACTACTCTTATTCCAGATGAGAAGATTTACAATATCAATGATAATGTTTATGCCGTAGTAGGAGGTCTTTATGCCGATAGTAATGTCTTAGTAAACTATGCTCGTTTAAAAGCCCAAGAGTTTCTAGAGGAGTATGATCAGCCGATGAGCCCTTGGATGGTAGCTAAGACTATTGCTCGTATTCAACAAGACTTTACGCAAAAAGGAGGAATGCGGCCCTTTGGAGTAGCTTTGCTTATTGCTGGGTATGATACAGTTCGTGGTTATCGCTTATTTAGTACCGATCCTAGTGGTACGCCAGTTGAATGGACAGCCCATGCATTTGGCGAGGGAGAGAAGACCATAGTAGCAGCTTTAGATACACCGGATCTTTCTGCTCCAATGGATGCTGCTATTGCCCGAGCCTTCAAAGCTCTCTCTTCTGCCTCTGAAGGCCAGACTAATGAGCAAGCCATTGCCTGCACAATCCTCTATACCAATGAGGAGGGTAAGCACTGTGTAAGAACAATGAAGACCCCAGAGATAGCCGAAGCCCTCAGAGCCGCCAAAAATGAATAAATCAAATAGGCTACTACAATACAGTTTTATCTCTATCTCTATCTCAACCCACTCAATCCACTCAACCCAACCCAATACCAACCCAATCCAATACTAACTCAACCTAATCCAATACTAACTCAACCTAATCTAATACTAACTCAACCTAATCTAATACTAACTCAACCTAATCTAATACCATCTGAACATACCAGACTTTAAAGAGCATTAAAACACATTGAAACTAAGCAAATACTAAGCCAACACAATCTAATTCAATCTAATTCAATCTAAATTCAACCGAATAGACTCATTTTTTATTCGATGACGTGGAAGAAACATATTCAGAATTTAATGTCGCAACGGGCTTATGCCGAAGCAGAATTAGCCTTATCTGAAGTTGTACCTAGTCCTGAAGATATCATTCCTTTTGATGCATATACGGAAGTCTTGAATTTAGCCTTAAAAAAGGAGTCAAAGATAGGGATGGACGGATTATTACAAAGATATCCAGATATGTACTACCCAAAGATGGTTTATGCCAAATACTTAATAGGCATTGGAGAAGTTGATAAATCAATTGCTTACTATCAAGCCGCTTTAGTTGTGTGTACTGAACTAGAAGATCGTATAGATATGCTTAGAGAGTTGGTTTTTATGATGGTTTATCTAGGCAATGTAAATGAAGCCTTTCTCTATGCCCGCGATTTAGTACAGGCTTCTGCTTATCGCTGTGATATGCGTATGTTGTTCTGGATCTGTTCTTTAGCCGCCCCTAGTACTACTAATGAAGAGATAAGAGTTGAAGCCAATCGGATTTTACAGAAGTTGGGAGTTGCCTTTAGTATTCCTGAAATAAGTACAACCCAAAAACAGTATGGTGATATAAAGATAGATAGTGCTCCAGGTTTAGAAGAGTTCTTAACTATCAATGGACTGGCTAAACCTGATCACAAATCCGTAACTGAGATAGGTGTTTGTAGTGAACTCACTACTATTCATGATGCTGATCTTGAAGCCGGCAAATTCCTAGAAACTCTAGGTGGTCCCAAACACGTTGAAGCCAAAGTAGCCGAACTACGTAAAAGTGAAGATGTCGTTCTTCTCTACCGTATAGCCAATGCCATGTATACGCAAGAGTATTATGGATGTGCCCGTATTTTCTTCCGCGCACTTATTGAGATCTTTATCAACATAGACCAACTAAGACTCAGATTCCTTAAGCTAAGTTTCAATTGTGAATCCAACGAATTCTTCCGTGTCGCCAAACTAACTATGTCTTCCTTTAGTATGTTCAAAGAAAGTGTCAAACGTTTCAACATGTCCGTTTATCTTACCGGGAAAGGAAAAGGCAAACACCTCCCAGAACTAGAAGAGATCCTAATCCTAGCCTTCCCCGACCTCGACCTAATCAATCTCTACCAAGTACCTCCTCATATGGACAAGTCCCCAAAATCCCCCAAACTATCTTCACTCACTCTAGGATAGGAAATTACATCTTACGTACGTCCTAATACTATCTACCAATTCAATACAACATCTTATTAATATCTATTAACTACTAACTACTAACTATTAACTACTAATTACTCACTATTCACTCCACTACTCACTTCACTCCCCCTAACCTAATCATAATATAAATACGTAACATACTAACCACCTATACCTAATCCAGAACCTTTATTCAAGCACTACCACATGACTTATCAAATGACTTACCACATGATACTATCTAAAGACCCAAATCCAGCCGAAACGCCTACTTCATTATCATAATGGTATCTAGTCCTGAGAATGTACCCAGCTACAGAAGAAGCTTCAGCCGTAGGTGTAGCTACTGTATACCCAAATACACCTACTTCTCCAATCATATTCCCGATTGGCTTCATCAAAGCCCGATTCTTTCTTTGCGTTCCCTCTATCTCCTCCATTAGAATATAAGCCTCCTCTTCCTTCCCCGTTAAACTCTTAACCTTCTCCAGTACATCACCCTTAAAGTAATTATGACCTCCCCCTTCACTCAAAGGCTTCAGAACATAAGGCTTCTTAGGATTGTGCTTACGATACTCAGCTACAGTCATAAAGGACACAAAGAACCTTTCCACTGAGAAGTCTTCCGTATACCTACTCAAAAACTCCCGTTTAGCAAACAACCGTTGAAAGAACTTCAGTCCAGCTATCTGTACATTTACACTAGGCACAGGTACAGCCACTGTACTTTCAATTGCTATCCTCATCTTAATTATCTCTTCCGTATACTGATCAGCATTGTATAACCACCGGAAATAAACAACACTTACTTCTTCGCCATTATAAAACAACCGATCACCAACTACTTCATATCTACTCAGCATATCATCTACTGCTACAAAGTAAGCCTTCATACCTAAAGCCCCAACTAGTTCCAAAATCTGCTGCTTTTCCAGGTAGTTCTTACTACGGACTGAACTATCATTATCTAAGAGTATAAATACTCCTCGACAACCATACATTTGCTTATACTCCTTATCTATCAATCTAATAAATTCTTGCAATCTTTCCGGTCCTTCTGAAACCAAAACTTCTCTACCATCTAGTTCACCAACTGCTCGTTCAAAACTCTTCTGCCATTCATCATCTCCCATGAGTTCTTCATGCATTTTATTAACCGACTGACCTGCCACTACAAAGGCACAAGATACCGTATTAACTTCTACCTGTTTAAAACTACCTTCAATACTCTCAATATAATCAGAGCGAACCAATAGACCTTCTATCTTCCTAACTGGCACTCTTTCTCGCCTGATTCTTTCTAAAATTCCATAGATAAGATCAGACTCAATATCTATCGCTACTTTCTCTCCCTCCACTACTAACTCACCCGTACCTAACTCATTCAACATCTTCTCATCTCTAGCTATACCTAAGATCAACCGATTAACCAATAGTTGGACATTAAAAAGATCTTCAATACGATCGCGACGATAAACACTCGGATAAAGAGTTACACCAAGATCTTCTTCAAATCCATCAATACAACGCTTTAAGCCATACTTTTGTTTCAAAGCTAAAGCCCGTTCCAGAATAACCATAATTAGACCACAACAAATATTTTCATGGACAAAGAATCCTTCTCTCGTCTCTTCTTCTTTGATAAGACTTTAACACCTTCTGGACATAGTAAAACTCCTACTGCAACCAATGAAGACTGGGAAGTCGATTGGGACACCGAGATAAAAGACCAACTAGTTAATTTGCAACAAGAATTAGATACAATTGAAGAAGTCCGTAAACGAGTTCAATCTTAATAGGTATAATTCAAGATATCTTTATGGTTTAGATAGTCTGTTTAGGTTGTAACATATCTACCTTAATTATCTTCTACTTTTAGCCCGAATAAGCATATCTATATCTAGCAATAAACATGAGTTTAAGTGACGTATTTGAGTTAGTTTAGTATTTGGGTTAGTTTAGTATTGGTTTAGGTGGGGTTAGTATTGGTTTAGGTGGGGTTAGTATTAGTATTTGAGTGGTTTAGTATTGTCATACAATCACTATACTACTCACTACTTAGTACTCACTAATACACTACTTAGCAATACTAACTTATTATGACGTCATCACACACACACCCTTATTTACTCAATATAAGACTTCACTTAGCTCAAGGCATGCCTTTAATAGAGTATGTATTGAGTTAGTATTGAGTTAGTATTGAGTTAGGATTAGGTAAGTACTAGATACCACATCAACCTAACCTAACATAACTCAACTCAACTTAATACTAGTTTGGATCTAGAAGTCATATAAGTCTAGCTTAATTTAGACCGAACATAGTAGTACTTAGAAACTAACAGCCTAGTATTGGACTGAGATAGTACTTACTTAAGACTGCTAATAAGACTTAAATTAGATTGTTTTAACTAGATACTAATGAGATACTAACTAAATCAAAATTTATTTCGACTAGATCTTATCTTATCATGAATAGAACCAAAATCAAAATCAAAACCAAGATCAAAATCAAAGAGCAATGTAATCAAGATCATCTAGGGAGAGGTGCTTTTTCTTTTCGGCTAGAACGGTTGGACTGACTTGAGTAAGTTGTGAATTATCAAAAGTTCCAACTCCGATAAGAATGATATTCTCACCTCGAAGCATGTAAGCCTCTGAGAACTCTTCTGTATACTCCTGCCCGATAATGACGACCTCTTGGGCATCTTCTAAAAGAATATTATGATACTGGTCATAAGATCTGAGCGTACCAAAGACATAAGTACTATCTCGCAAACAAACAAATATAGATCGGTCTAAATACTCCTCTACCATGCGAGTTCCGGGCTCGGTATGCTTGTCCATTCGAAAGATTTTATTGGCCGGCTTTGAAACCCGATACTTAAATACGTCTAGTTTGTTTGGGTTATGGAAATAGAAAGGAAAAGGGGGGCTGTACATCAGGTTTACCAAAAGTACTTTAGAAGTAAAGTGGTGATGTTTATGGTAACTGCTATTATTTTCCATATCTCGATCTTTTTGTTTGAGATAGGGTATTTACAATACACCCGGCGAGTTTTGGGGCGACAAGAATTACCAGAGACGAACCCGGCTTTGGAAAGACTGATCGGAAAGGACCAGTCAGTGTACAAGAAGCAAAGAGACATTGCCAATCGTGGGACATGGCGACGAGTATGTTCGATTCTTTCGACTTTGATTGACTTTACTGTGATTGTGGCCTTCTTCTCGCACCGGATGAGAGAGGCAATTATGAAGCGATTACGAGGATATCGTAGCTTGGTGAGGATTAATTGTTCGCATATAAGAGAGCCGGATGTAAACTTCTTAGTAGGGGCTTTCTTTATCCTGGGAACGAAAGCGACTGTGCTGGAATGGGCTTTTAATAAGAATGATGGGGTTTTGGACTTAATAGTTAGACTGGGTATTCAGATATTTAGATGTACTGTTATAGCTCCTATTCTGATTTGGATGTTTAGTTCGGTTTATAGTAAGACGAAATGGGGACTAGTTCTTTCTTCTTATGTGGCTATTGTGATTTTGATCTTGATTGTAAACTGTACGAGTTTAGTACCGGATTTGACTGACGATCTGGAAGTGGTTCCTCCCGGTGTGTTTGGCGAGCGCGTGGAAGGCGAGATTGACCGGCTGGGTTTACGGAATAAGGTATTCTGGGATAAGTCGGACCAACTAGAGAATGCCGCTCTAGTAAAAACCGGAGCAGCACGACACGTCATGATTATGGGTAACTTGTTAAAGTACGGTAAAGAAGAGTTTATTGCATTTGTGGCTCATGAAATCGGCCATGCGGTTGATTATAGTACGGAAAAGAAGTTAGTGGCTACAGTTTTTGGTTTGGGTTTAACTTGTGGAGGAATGCTTTCTACTCTTCATTTCATCAGTCCTAAGTATGAGGCTCGGGGTGTATCAAGATTCTCAGTCCTGGCATTTGCTATGCTGGCCAATATTTATATTGTATCATCTATGGTCAACATGTTCTATAACAATCTAGGTATTCTTTCTGAAATCAATGCTGATTTGTATGCTAAAGGTCTAGGCTACGGCCGACACTTAGCTAAGGGTCTTTATGCCCTAACTGTGGCTAATAATGCCCCTCTATTCCATTCAGCACCTTTCACTCATTATATTCAAGACCATCCCACAGTTTCATCACGAATTGGCTACCTCGAGAAATAACCAATCCCAATCTCAGAAATAAGCATATTCCAGTCCAACTTATTCTAAATCTTATCTAACTTATTCTAAATCTTATCTAACTTATTCCAAAAACTTAATCCAAGTCAAATCAATCCACACTAAACCTAACTCAGTCATACCACACTAACCCAAATCCAACTACAACCCAATCTAAACCTATCTCAATATATAACCCCATATAAATCCTTATTTCTACCAACCTCTTTTTTGCTAAAATGATAACCCAACATCTAGTGATTCAAGTCTTATTATTTACCGCATTTAGTAAGTTAATTTGTGCCCATTCTCATATCAATGGAGATATCAATTCTGCTATTAATAGTAGTTCTAAATTAGGTAAAATAGTTATTATGCTAGTTGGTATAGTCTGGATGGGTAAGGTTTTGGTCAAACTAGCATTTTTCATTCTCTACCATCTACTTAGTCTAGTTATTAAGCTGATTTTCAATCTACTTACTTCGTTACTCTTTAGTCTACCTCTTAAGTATCTTATTTCCGGCTCTATCTTTACTCTAATACTTGTTGCGATTCCAACTCTTCCTTCTATTATAGCCTGGTACCGCATTGAGTCGCAAAAACTCCTAGCTGCCACCGCCAACACCCAACCCAGTAGCAAGTCCATTAACTTCTCCCATCTCTTCCAGCCAGATCCACCAGCCTACTCTATTCCCCACCAACTTGATTCTAGCCCTCTCCTTTCCAATTCCATCTCTACCACCACCACCACCACCATTTCAACCTCATCTCAATCCACAATCACTACTTCCAAGCCAAATTCAAATGCAAACCCAAATCCAGCTCAACCCAGTACTAACAATTTCCTTCAAGCGCTCAGTCGAATCCATCTCATCATCCAAAGCATTTTAGTCCTCTACCTCCGTAAGAAAGTTGTCCAACCTCTTCGATACATCCTTTCCCCAGCCTCACCTATTGCTACTTTAATTCAACACACAACTATTCTCTATCAGATTATTTACTGCCAGCTACTCTTCTACTATCAATATACCACCACTATCATTAGTCAACAGATCCTAAGCAGATTCAAAACCAACCCAATCCGATTTCTAACCAACTCAATCTCTATCAAACCCAAGCATCAACCCAATGAATAAATAGCTTAGTCACCCTATCCAATATCTTTCAAATCCCAATCATTATCTCATTGATATCTCATGGCTATCTCATTGATATCTAAATTACCAACTCATCACCATCTCATTACTATTTCATTGATATCTAAATTACCAACTCAACTCATCACAACTTAACTTAACTTAACTCAACCCAATCTAACTTAACCACAACCTAACTCAACCCAACTCATCACAACACAACCCAATCTAACTTAACTTAACTTAACCACAACTTATTTAATCATTTTTTTGTTTTTAATCTGATCTTTTCCCAATATGGTTAGTTTTTGTTTTTCAGAGCCCAATCTATCTCTAAACCAACCAAAATCCAAACCAACACCAAATCAAACCTTCCTAAACCACTCCAAACACCCCCAGCCAACTAGCCAATTAATTATTTTTATACCCCTCTCGTTTTGCATTTTTAACTATGCCAGCACGTGCCGCCACATCTTCGGGAAACAACAATAGCAATCGCAAGCACATTGATGTTTGGGATGTCGGAAGAATGCTTAAATTCATTGAACAAGAATCAGAACAAAAAGCCCATGAAATTCGTATCAAAGCCAATGAAGAATATTCAATCGAAATAGCCGAACTAGCAATTCAAAGTAGTGAACGAGTCAAACAACAGAAGTCTGATGAAATGGCTAAGATTAAGGCCGAAAAAACCATTGCAGAAGGAAAACTAAGATCTAATGCTATTTTAACCTTATCTTCAGCTAAAGAAAAGGTCTGTTCTCAAATCATGAAAGAAGTTTGTGGTTTACTATCTAATCGATCCTTATCTAAAAAACTAGCCACTGCTGCTATCTCTAAATTCAAAACAATTCTGCCTGATGAACATATGGTGATTTATGTGCCTGAAAAGGACAAAGCTTTACTCTCTTCTTTACTTAGTCCTAGTGAGTTTACCTTTGAGCCAATGCATCCTAATTTACTTGGTGGTATTGTTATTCGTAATACTAGTCGGACTGTGCTTATCAATAGTAGCTTCCTTGAGCGCGCCGCTAAGATAGAAAAGCGCGTTATGCCAGGTCTTCAGGCTGCTCTCTTTCGATAAGAAGCCCAATCTGCTATCTACCAATAAGTGAGTAAATAAGCATTAGCATTCGTTTTCTGTACTTAGTATTTAGTTTGTGTATGTTTTGATTTTGATTTGAGTTGGTATTAGGTTGAGTTATGTTGTGGTATTGTGTTGGGTTGAGTTGGTGTTGGTATTGAGTTGAGATGTGGTGAGTTGGTATTGAGTTATGGTGTAGTTATGGTCTGGCGTGATTTAGATTAGAGTTGTATAGTATCCAATAAGACAAGTATATCTTTGGCAATACTAACTCCATTAAGGAGATTTCTTGAGATGAGGGTGGGTACCATTTATTAAGTATGTATTGGTTGAGTTGGAATAAGATGACGTCATATTAAGTTAGTGTAGATAAGATATGAAAATTTAATTGGGTTAGTATTGAGCTGCTTCTATTAAAGTTGTGTTTTAATAGTAGTGGGTACTAAGTAGTGAATGGCTTACCAGTGGTCAGGTTGATTGGATGAGAAATGAGTAGTGGTCGTATGATGGCACTACTAGAGCAATCTATAATCTGTTGCTAAAACCCAATAAAGATAACCTTTAATCAAGGCTAGTTCAGTAAAATCCATTATAATACTAGTATTTGCCATGTTCCTTTCATAAACATTGAGTTCGCGTAGTGCTAGAAAGTTTCATAACATCTTAAAGTAAGTGTAGCTACAGTCGCACTTTATTCTTTCCTGATATATATCTATGTGGTTGTACATCATTTCAAAATACTTGATAAATACTAACTCAATTGGATGACTAAGTCTTTTAGATAAGGAGATAGAAGTAAACCGCATCCTAATCTCAAACACCAACCCAATCCTAACTCATCTAAAGACTTATAAATATTAGCATAATTATGACGTACCTAGTACTCAAACCCTCCACATACATTATAATGTTCAAGATATTTATGTCTTCTAGATTAGTTAGTGTTTATTATACGTGCTGCTTAGTTAGTATTTAGATAGCACTGACTAACTACATTAACTTAAATCTGTTTGACCTATTCCTACTTTACATTCAACAATTAACAATCAACAATCAACAAGCAAACCCACTCTATACAATCTCTATGCTGCCTTATACAAAGACTATCTCCACTCTATACTATCTTAATACCACTCTATACTATCCTAATACCATCTTAATTACAATCTCCTTTTATTTTACCCAATCTCATTTCATCCAAATTCAAATTCCAAATCCAAATTCTAATGCAAATTCCAACTCAAACTCGTTGATGACGTAAAATTTTATGGCGCACAACACAAACCATATGAGTATGCTTATCATAGATAACGGAACCTTTGAATGCCGCGCTGGTTTGACCTCTGGGACCGATCCTCTCATTAGAATGAAGAATCAAGTTTGCCGGATTAAGGAAAAAGACGGTAAATTAGCCTATGCAGTTGAAGGAGCGAAAAGAAGACGTATTTCTAGCTCAACAACAATCAAGTGCATGTTTGATGGACCAGTTGTATATAATTATGAGGTTTTTGAAGGCACAATTGCTGCTTTGTTAGCAGAGTTAGGTACAAAACGACCAGATACGTTGATTATGACTGAATGCCTGCTTAATCCACGTATGTTTAAGATACAGGCCTTATCAGTGGCTTTTGAAACTTTTCGGTTTAAACAAGTTCAATTTGGTTATGATTTTATCTATGCTTATGAATACAATTGGCGTAATAATGATAAGATGGATAAATCGGTTGAATTTAAACGGCCTTTTTGTGATGTAGTGATTGCTATGGGACATCAGGGCATAACTACTGTACCAATTGATCCATTGACTAAACGCATTATTTACCAGCAAGCAACTTTCTTGCCTTTAGGAGGACTACTAGCCCAGCAGTTGTTTGTTGAATCAGTCTCTTCTAAGTATTACAGCACCGGAGCCAAAATACCTAAGGAAGAGATAGAGGCGCAGTTTCGTGAGATAAGAGTGGCTGAAGATTACTTTGCCGAAATAGAAGAGGTTGTCCGCGAAGGAAAGGGCAACGTACGCCTAATGCCACCGGCCAAAGAGAAGCCACCTAAGCCAAAGATCTTTCCCAGGAAGAAAGTCAAAGTTGGGGCCGTAGCCAAGACAAGTGAGGCGGCCGGTGATGAAATAGGAGAGGGCGAAATAGGCGAAGATAATGAAGTAGGGGATGAAGTAGGGGAGGGAGAAGAAGTAGGAGAGGGAGAAGAGTTGGGAGAAGAAGTAGGCGAAGATGAAGTTGTGGTGGATGCGGATCCAGCGGTAGTAGCCGAGGAAGAGTTGCGGAAGATGAAAAGAGAGAAGCTAATTAGGGGGGCAACAGAGCATCGGAATAAGCAGAAGGTAGTTAAGTGCTTGCAAAGACTGGAAAGTAGGATTCTTTTCTTGGAAGATAGATTGTTGTTGATTTCAAAACCAGAAGAGTTTATGGGGATTAGGAAGGAACGATTGCAGTACTTGGAGAAATGGGTCAAGAAACGTAACTTTGTGCGCAATGAGTTAAAGAACAAGAAAAGTCAGTACTCCTTGGCTTTGCTTAAACAAACCTTAGCAGCTGCTAATCAAGAGCCAACTATAGAGACTTCTGTGCTACTAGATGATATTCAAGATGCCCAAGGGAGTGATGAAGCCTTGTTGGAAGAGATAGACCAAATAGATGCGTTTTTAAGACATCATGATCCGACTTATCAGTCAAAAGAAGAGAATCTTTTTGATCGGATTAGAAATGGGTATGGGAAAGATCGTGGAGGGATTAACATTAATATCGAATTTATTAGAATAACTGAAGCGATCTTTAATCCGGGTCTAGTTGGAATTGATAATCCAGGAGTTGTTGAGAGTTTAGCTGATATCTTTAAGCGACAAGATGTGCGTAATATCTTTCTGACGGGTGGATTTAGTCAGATCAAAGGCTTAAAAGAAAGGATTGCCCGTGAGATCAAGCCTTTTAGATACTTCCCCAACACGCCTAATATTGTGGATGCTTTAGATCCAGTGAATGATGCGTTTAAAGGGGCTTCCTTAGCATCTGAATACTTTCCAACCTACACTTTGGAAGAGTACAAGAAGAAGGGTGAAGATCTTGTTCCTAGCGCGGAATACGAGTAATTCAACGAGAGCTATAATTAAATCACATATTAGTGTTAAGTTTGATTGGGTTAGGTTGTGCTCTGTTTAGTTAGTGCTTGAATTGAGTATTGGGATTGGACTAGTTTAGGATAGACCTTTTGGATTAGTATTGGGTTAGCAGCTGCCAATCAAGAACAAGTTAATACAAATCTGGACTAAATCATGATATAAATAGGTTGGGGTCTGCATGTATTTGGAAGCTAATGTCAGAAAACAAGACAATTGCTAGACTCTTTCATCTTATTACTTTATTTCGGCTGATTGGACTGGCTTAATGTAGTGCTGTCATACGACCACTACTTAGTTCTCATAAGATCAACCTGACTACTGATAAGCTACTTATGCCTGGCAACTTTAATAAAATCAATCTGATTTGACTAATTTAGTTTTACATATCTACCCTACAATTCAATATGACGTCATCCCCTCATTCACAATCATATTTACTTAACAAATCACATCGATACTCGGGTCAAGGAAGGTCTTTAATATAATCAGTGTTGGCTAATGAACCATATCCAACCCAATACTAACACTATCTAATCTATAAAAACGTATCTAAACCTCTCGAGCAAACATAGTTGAATAAAATATATCACAGACCGCTTCTAAATCGATCTTTAGTTGAACCTATTCGAATGAAAGATTGTATTTCTGGCCATAGAGACAGCAACTATGCCCACCTGCTTAGTACTTTGGCCCAATAACGATAACTTCAAAGTCTCACATGCTGAGGGTTTTTATTTCAAACTGAGTGAGTTTAACACTTAGTGTGCAATGTTGTGCCATCCAACACAAGCTCCGAAATATTTCGGTCTCTCGGATCAGAGTGAATGTAGTGAATGACACGGCTACTGTAGTCCAAATTCAGTATATGCATTTTTACCGGTTTAACAAAGTTATATTGCTCCAAAACCCAATAGATAACAGCATCACCAACATTATCCAGTATCAAAACATCAACGTTCACATTGCATTGGAGTCTTTTGGGCTTCTCAAGCCTATAAATGTAGATCCTGTCGTCTATGCGAACATTTGTGATCTTAAGCTTTTTGGCTGTAATATTTCGGAATGAATTTAGAATAGCAATGAGAGAATAAGGATTACCATCAGCGAAATCGTTCCCATCAATAGTGATATCGGTGTAGTGTATATGCTGGTAAAAAACCGACCTTCTCTTAGCTTATTACAAGCAGAAGTCTTAGCCCAATTTGCAAGCTTAATATTAACGGGCTCCTTAATCGTTATAGATTCGGCATTTTTAAGTCTTTTACCAGAATAGGACGTTATTGCTGATCTAGGCAAGGCATCAAGCTTCTCAAGTCTGTTTAGAGTCTCAGAAAAGTCCACTTTGTCATCTTCACGATAGGTCTTGATTTTATTAACCAATACACCATAACAAATACAAGTAGCTCTTACTTGAGTAGAGATAGATGATTCAGAAGAGTTATAACCAACATCACGGCCTAGCGGAATAACAATTTTATCAGCAAAGATATAATACACACGGCGACGTGGTAATGTATGGCCACAATGGCCGCTTTGAAGATAGAAAGTGTTTTCTTGGATCATAATAGTATGGACATGGATTTGATCTTTAGAGTGGTCGCTCAGATATTGAAGATTTCTCCAACTAATCAGCAATTTTATGTCTTTGTATCGTGCAGTGCAATCCCCTAGGCCTACCATTAATGGGCACTGCTTATAGGTGGCCTTAATTGTGATTTCAGAACAATTGGTAGGAATTCGGGAGAGATATTCAAGATTAACCTCAGGTTTCTTAGAGCTAAGGGATACAGTTGCCTTGAAGTCTTTCGTTAAACATAGATTGTCAAGATGATGGGCAAGTTTATCTACTGGGTGGAAGTGGATAGATGAAAACTGTTGCTTTATGGCGATAGCATTCGCACCCCAGTTTGAAAGGTTAGTGTGGCCCCAAGCTACGAGCGCACATGGTGATTTAGGAGTAAGACCGATGACTCTCTCCGCCTCACGCAAACTAGCATTATAAATGGACTGGTTTTGGTTATTGTACTCTAAGGTACACTTCAAATTGAGCTTTAGCTTCTCACACTCAATCATGTTAATGATTCGAGTTACAATTAAGATGCACGTCTGGTGCCATTCTGACTCAACAACATCTGTATAATCAATCGAAGCTATCGAGACTTTGATAGCAGCGATCGTATTTAGAAATTCAAGGTCTGCGCTAGCCTCTTTGGCACTTGAATACTTGGGCATGATAAACTTCATCCGTCTGGCCTGAGTATCTACTATAGAAAGACCAGCCTTTTCTTCTAACCCACTTGAACTTAGACCTGGGTTAGTATCGGAGTCGGAAACTGTTGGCTGCACTGGAGTATAGGGTTTAACCAGCACCTTCAGTATACTCTCATCGAACTCAAACCCAAGCTTTTCCAATCTATTAACCATATCCTTTGGCGATTTCCAACCCGCTGGTTCTTTCCCATTACCAACCCTACTTCTACAAGCCAACTCACCCTTACTATCTTCAACCGACCCACAAACAACATTCAACACCACCAATAATCCAATAATAACCTTCCACATAAGTATTGTAGTTAGATAATTCTCATTTATACCCAGCGTAATTCGACTTTTGAGATAAGACATATTCAAAAATAAATAAATCTCATTAAATAGTCAATTTGATCATATCAAAATTCAAAAGAATTGGGTTGGTGTTGGGTTAATTTAAGATGTTATAAGTATTTAAGAACTGTATAACACTATAACACGAAGGTTTGGTTAGTATAGATTAGGTCCTCTTTATCGTGCGTCATCTTGAGATAGTCTGTAAACTCAGACTATAAATACTAATCTGAGCTTGTGATTTCTAACTCGAGATTTAATCGCACTCGCTGCGATCAGTGCCAAACCGAGAAGTATTCCAGAACTATGCTCCTGTAGATAACTCACTTTAAAGTGGAGGCCGACGGGGACACCACAGCTATCAATTGGTATTACTATTAAAACACAACTTTAATAAAATCAATCTAATTTGACTAGTTTAGTTTTACATATCCACGTTACATTTCGATATGACGTCATTCTCACCCATACCTTTATTTACTCAATAAATGGTGTCCACCCACATCTCAAGCAATCTCTTTAATGGAGTATCTATTGGTAAAGATGGACTTGTCTTATTGGGCACTACACTTAATATTTTGATTAACTCCTTACACACCAAAATCAACTAAAATCAAGGTAAGACTAAGTTGTGATGGGATGAAGTAAGTGCAGTAAAGTGAAGTAAAGTCAAATTAGACTGCTATTTCAATACTAATCCAATTCAACCCAATACTAACCCAATAAAGTGTATTTACCTGCCTGTTTATTGTATCCTAATGGCTATTCACTATCACTTAAGATAGCACTCACTTAGATAGCACCCGCTAGATAGCACCTACTAATCCATACGCCCAACAATCTCACGATGAATGTGTTGCTGCGGCGTAAGAATCATTGATTCCGCTCCCCAACCAGACAGGGCATCACGGTCTACTGCATTAAGGAAGGCCTGCACCGATGTAGTAAACAGATCTTCTGTCTCCATTCCTTCCTCGTACAAAGTCTCGGAAATCCCAGTCAAGTTCTTAGCCGCTGTTCCAGCCGTGGCAAACCAAGGCGGCGTACTAATACACCCAATACAGTCCATAGTGTAAATATGACTCTTGCCCGACCGATCAAAGCCTGTCACAATGGGATCAATGTAGTAAGGCGAGAATCTCTTGCTGTACAGAATGTAAGATAGTAGTGATGCAACTTCTTGCGGTTCTATCTCTCGACTCTGTGAGAGGCGGAACATATTAGCATGTTTGCGCAACTCCTTAAAGATGATCTGACAATCGGGCACAAAACAAGCTAAACCAATAACTACATTAGGAGTTAGTGTATATAAACGAGAAAACCCACAATGTTGAGTAGCTGGGCCATTTCCAAAACGTCTGTCGGCCGTAATAACAATCGCATCCTTTCCCCGCATAACTAGAATTGAACCACCATAATGGGTGTCAATCGAAGACATTACGTAGTAAATAAAAAATAGGATAAATATGTCATACACATTAGAATATCTAGACTGATCTTAGGCTGATTGTTAAGAGAGATTGTGATTGAGATGGGGTGTAGATTGCTCTGGTGTGATAAACTGAGGTATAATATATTGAGTAGAATAAAGAAGATTTAGGACTGAGATTGTAGTTAGTAGGCATTGTTTTTATTGAGTTGGAATTGGAATTTGGACTTGGATTTAGTATTATAGTTTGGAGTGGTATTATTTGGTTGGTATTATTAGGTTAGTATTATTAGGTTGGTATGTAACTAATAGTGAAGATCAAAACTGAGTTCTGTTGTAATTGTAAAGATATCTTGGGTTGGGGTAGTGCGATGTTGAGATAGTTTGGGCTGGGTAGAAATAAGATGAGATATGATATTATAAGAATATAGATGATAAGAGCATGGATACTGTGAGATGGAGGGTGTGGGTGTGAAATTGATTTAATGAAGTTGAAGTGGATGAAGAGGGGCTGATAAGGAAAGTACGATGATGGGGTGATTGATCAATTGAGTTGGTATTATTGGGTTAGTATTAAGAAAAGGTGAGATTTGATCGAATAGTGCATAAAGAGTTTTTTGTCTGGGGGAGTTATGACTGAATATTTAGAAGATAATTTGCCATTGATAGTAACTCATAATGGAACTTTTCATTTAGATGAAGTATTAGGATGCTTTATACTTAGTAAGCTGTTTCCTACTTATAAGATTGTTCGATCTAGAGATAAGGAGGTGATTGCTAAAGGCACGATAGTTTTAGATGTGGGTGGAGTCTACGATCCAGATAATAATAGGTTTGACCACCATCAACATGGGTTTACAGAAGTTTATCAGAAGGAGAGATGTGATATTTTGATGAGTAGTGCTGGTTTGGTCTTTAAGAAGTTTGGGTTGCAATATCTATCTCAGGAATTCGACTTATCTAGGTTTAGTAAAAAAGAAGTGCAGGAACTGATTGATCGGGTTTACTTTGAGTACCTAATTACTGTTGATGCTCAGGATAATGGTCGGGAGGCTTCAGAAGACAATTTATACCATGCTCGTAACTTGGGTGATTTAGTTAAGACTATGAATCCTTGGTTTACGGATGAAGAGTACAACAATACTACTAAAGAGAGTCGAGATGCTATAACTAACCGAGCATTCTTTCGGGCGATGGAAATCATGGGCAGTGATTTTGAACGGGCCTGTCGTGTCTTTGTGCTTGAACAGTATAACATGGTAGAGTTGCTTAAGCCTGAGAACTGCCAGATTATTGGTCAAGTTCATACTGGGCAGTACGCTTACTTTGCTAAGGCCGGAATGACTAGTATGGGTGTTAAGCATTTGAATGCCGTCCGAGGGTATAACATTTTGGTCTTTATTGTAGCGGATACTAATGTGTCGGCTGGTCAAACCCCTCGTTATACTGTGAACTGCATAAGCAAGAATAATTGCCACTATCCGACTCTGGCGCCCCTTCCTAAGGAGTGGCGTGGGCATCGTGATGATGTCTTCCAGATGAGTTCGGACCGTTGTATTCGTGATTGTCTATTTGTCCATGCAACGGGGTTCTTTGGTATTGCCACTAGTCGCGATTGTGCCGAGTATATGGCCAAGCGAGCTCTTGAAGACTATTATTAGGCACCGGGGAGCTTGCTCGGGTATTAGTCTTGCAATAAATGGTTTGAGTTGGTTTGAGTGGGGTTATTGTACATATGGTAGGGTGTAGAGTGGTATGGGCTATGGGCTGCTCCCAAGTTAGATAAATTCAATTTGAATCTATGATCAATAATATCAAAACATTTTGGCTATCTCTTTTTGTTCATTTTTATTTCCCCGCTATCTACAAGTCACATGAACAGAAATAACCTATTTAAATTCGACAATATATTTCGTAGGCTCAACGCGTGCTGCGATTTACGTCCACGGACTCCGTATGTTTTGGACAAAATCCGAGAAAAACATGCTAATCTAGCCCAATACTATCGTAGCTTTGACTCCCACTTTGCAATTAGAGATGCTGGCCCCGATGGAATTATACTAGTGGTCAACTCGTCTGTGGTGCTCTTAGAAGAGGACAATCTTATCTCTGTGATTTGCTCCTGTCAACCAGACGAACCACAAAGAGTCGCTTACGATATACATTCCCTCGGTAAGACTGTTCACATCTTCCAAGTCACAAATATTGCCGATATATGCCAGGGAAGCCTTGGTATTGGCTGGAATATTGGTATTGGCATTGGTCTCTGGATAGTAGCTATATTATTGATTTCAATTAGCTTTAAGCTAATTGGCTGGCATATGTTTGGAATTGCGGGTATTGTAATGGCTATTACTTTTATTGTCGAGCATCTGGTCCATTATATCTTCTACAAACGGGTTTCGGGTAAGATGAAGGGCTTTGCTCGACAAAGTAGACCAGGGTCTGTGGCGTCTCAATGTATTAGCCTGATTAGTATACTAGTATCACTTATCTCGGCCTCTGGCTTGCTGCGAGTTATTGATCATATTCAAGATAGTGCCTCTAGCCCACAAACTAACTACAAGAATCTTGGACTTACACATCTAGCTCAGCCTAGCTTGGAACAGATCAACCAGAGCATTAACGTCCTGTTCCATTCTTGCGAAATTTGGTTGGCAATCGTTTTGTCTCTAGAGGCCATCGCGCGGACTTTCAACCATAACTTGGGTAAGATTCACAAACTAGATATGTTTCCCTTTCTACTAATACCATACTTGGTCTTCTGGCTTTGGCTAGTTGCCTTCCATCTCAAAAAAGTGTTTATCGATCACATAGTGGGCCCGTTCTCTCATCCGTCCGAGATTCCAAAGCCCACTTATGATTTTCTAATGTGCTTATTTGGTTTGATCAGTATGGTTTTCATACTGGCCATGAGAACCGTCAGTGAAATCAAACAAACCCGAGCTAACAACAGTGACAAAGTTATCTTCCATACTACCCACCGCTATCAATTTGGTTGGGTCTGTGCAGTCTTACCAGCCACTCTTATACTATTGTTTAATTGTTGCTGCTGGTCAACCCTTATTTATGACGGGTTCTTTTCAACTGACACTGGCTCCTCTCTATCCCCATAATATTATATCCCACACCTAATCCCGCCTACTATCACCAAGATTTAATTGAAACTAGCGCTAAATACATACTAATGATAAGAGCCCCCTTAAAAATAGCTTTTCCGGCAATCTACTCATACATGTTCGGTTTATTGCAATGCACTACTATATTGTTGCTTGTCTCCTGTTGTTTAATTCCAGTGCGCTCCACTAATTTAACCACAGTTCCTGGTACCCCCATCACCGTTGTTGGTTTGGACATGACTGCTTTATCTTGCAACTATTCGCAGCAGCCTGTCACCTCGCTTCCCAGCTTTAATACCCTCAAATTCTCTAACACTCACTACACAAACTCAGCTCTCATCTACTCGACAGCCCCAAATATAACTAATCCCAACCCCACCACCCACGATATACCTCCACTTCTATCGCCACAAACTCAACCTACCATTTACAGCATCTCCCGGCCAACCAACATTTCTTCCCTACTTCCACTAACCATCAATACATCACCGAGTATGACAGATCAGCCACCCTCACCACCCCAACCGTCTATTTTAGCTCAGCCCCCTGACAGTCTTGCTCTTCTCTTTGGATATACAATGCCAGTTGTCATCCAACTGATTTCTACCCAACAAACCATCCTCACACATATTTATGCAACTCCATCTTCTTCTAACCGTCTAAATCCATTAGCACTTCTGGAACAAATAGATCTGTTCATGCAAGCAGTAAACTCCATGTTCACCTTACTTCTATACCACTCCCCGCGCACCTATTATTCTTATGAGGCCCAGTCTATCTATGACACCATAGGCAAGACCGCCGTGGCCTGTAAAAATCTCCTGCACAACCACCCAACACCACCAGCCCTACCCCGACAAGCACCACCAAATTCTCGAGGACCACGACACGCCCAGTTCACCTATCGAGCCCGCCGTGGCCGACCCCGCCGCAATCCATTACCATGATTACTCCACCCACCCAACACCAACACCAACTCAACTCAATACAATAAATCGTCTCTCCATTTACATACACTACTTGTTAAACACTACTATCTCTGTTTATTGTTGGCAGTCCATTACCGCCGCTTGACAATCTGTACCACATCTTCATCCATCAAAATATGGTCTCTACCCACTCTCTGCGGCACATGCTTAACACTCTTCCCCCACACAATTGCATTCTTGAACTCGCCAAGAATACCTCGATGAATAGCATTACAAAAGTCCCGCACTGAACACCGATTAGTACGAAGTACCACCGGCGCAGAATAGTCTGGTAACTGACCTCGCGGCTTAGCATAAATCCTAATCAACTGCAACATATCCCAAGATGCCTCTAAAATCCCATCTAAATTCCAGCCCTTCTCAGCACTAACCGGCACTGAGTTCTTAATCTTACTCACCAAACACAACTCCTCATAACTAATACTATCTATCTTATTCAGCACATATATAGCCGGGATATAAACTCTATTTCCTTCTATTACATCAATCAACTCATCAGCAGTTGCATCACACCGGAACATTACATCTACATTCAGAATACGATACTCCTTAAAAATAGCTTTGATTCCCTCCTCATCTAAATGGGTCAAACGACAAGTCGATCGAATATTCACTCCACCACGATCTCTTTTACCAAGTGTAATATCAGGTGGAGTTTTGTTCAGTCTAATTCCAAACCCTTCTAACTCATTCTCGATCTTCTTCTTCTGGCCGATTGGCTTAGTAATATCCAGGACAATATAGATTAAACTGCAAGTTCTGGCTACAGCAATGACTTGCTTACCTCTTCCTCGGCCATCTTTAGCCCCTTCAAGAATTCCTGGCAAGTCCAGAATCTGAATCTTAGCTCCATTATAGTGCAGTACACCAGGAACAGTCGTTAAGGTAGTAAATTCGTACTCGGCTACTGCACTGTACGTTCCCGTTAGTTTGGTCATAATAGTACTCTTTCCTACTGAAGGGAACCCAATAAATCCAACTCGAGCTACTCCTGTTTTAGCAACATCAAATCCTTCTCCTCCACCGCTTGAACTACCTTTAGGAGTCAATAACTCACGTCTTAATTTGGCTAGTTTGGCCTTTAAGAGTCCCAAGTGACTAGCAGTTGCTTTGTTCTTTTGGGTTCGAGCCATTTCATTCTCAATTTCTCGGATCTTTTCGATTACACTCATGGGCCTAAAAGATTTTACACTCTTATTAGACTTTACTGGTCACTATCCTTATCTCTACTCTATTTCTTCTTTATTTCAGTCTCCTGCGGCCTAAATCCATTCGAAATTGACTTTAACTGCCTTTTATTATTGGTTTTAGAGTAGTTCTACCCCTTGCTTTTGAATTACGTTTATGTTAAAACTAGATTTGAATCGAGTTAGAATTTAGATTTGGTTTAGTTTGAATTTAGACTTGAATTTAGATTTGAATTTCGATTTGGTTTAGTTTAGTTTTAAGATGTGTGTAAGTTTAGTATTGAGTTAAGATTGAGTTAGGTTTGTGTTGAGTTAAGTTAAGTTTGAGTTAGGTTGAGTTAGGTTAATCTTGACCTTTACTCATCTTGATCTTAATTTGGTCAAATACGGCTGCATTACTAATCCTATCTTAAATTCAAATTCTAAACTAACTCAAATTTCAAAATAACACAACCCTATACCAACCAACTAACTACCAACTAACTAACTACTAACTAAGCACTACTAACTTAATAGTTATCTTTAAATTCTAAGATATACTTGCTTAAATTTTAGATAAGACTTGACCTAAAGTATATATGACATAATCTGTGCCAATAATTTCCTTTTTGAGTATTTTTTCTTAGCTAGTCTATATGGATAAAGACAAGAGTGTGGAACAGTTAGAAATCGAAAGATGGAGAATGAAGAAACTCTTAAAACAGTTGGACAATGCTCGTGGGAATGGAACCTCGATGATTTCTCTGATTTTGCCACCTAAAGATCAGATTTCACGGGCAAATAAGTTGTTAGTTGATGAGTATGGAACAGCTTCTAATATCAAAAGTCGTGTTAATCGCTTGAGTGTCTTAGGTGCAATTACTTCAGCCCAACAAAGATTGAAGCTTTTTACTAAGTTGCCTGAGAATGGATTAGCTATCTATACAGGTACTATCATGGGTGATGATGGGAAAGAAAAGAAAGTGTGTTTTGACATTGAGCCAATGCGTCCTATCAATACTTCCCTTTATCTTTGTGATTCTCGTTTTCATGTAACTGATTTGATTAACTTAATGGATGATGATTATAAATTTGGGTTTATTATCATGGATGGACATGGTTCTTTATTTGCTGTTTTATCTGGGAATTCCAAAGAGATCAAACAACAAATTACAGTAGATTTACCTAAGAAGCACGGAAGAGGAGGACAGTCTTCCGTTCGTTTTGCCCGGTTACGAGTAGAGAAACGACATAACTACTTGCGAAAAGTAGCTGAAATAGCTACCCAGATCTTTATTACTAATAACAAGCCTAACATTCATGGTTTGATCTTAGCCGGATGTGCAGACTTTAAGTCAGAGCTTTATCAGTCAGATTTACTTGATCAACGTTTGAAACATATTGTAGCTAAGGTGATTGATGTTGGTTATGGGGGTGAGAATGGTCTTAATCAGGCGATTGAGCAGTCAGAAGAAGTACTGCAGAATATTAAGTTAGTGAGTGAGAAGAAGGTTATCAAGGCATTCTTTGATGAAGTAGTTAGTGGTTCTGGTAAAGTCTGTTTTGGTGTGGAAGAGACTATGTCCTGTTTAGAGATGGGGTGTATGGATACTTTAATCATTAATGAGGCTTCTGATATCGTAAGGAAGGAAGTGGATGGTGAAGTGACCTATACTACTGAAGAGTCAGGAGAATTACTAACTGACTGGCTGGCTGAAAACTATAGAAAGCTTAACTGTAATCTTGCTTTGATTTCAGATAAGAGTCAAGAAGGAACTCAGTTTATTTCGGCCTTTGGCGGAGTTGGAGGCATTCTTCGGTATAAAATGGATACGGCAGAGGAACTATCAGAAGTTGAAGACTTCTCCGATGCTGATATTTTCTAATAGAGAGAATAAAGGAGTTAATATGATATTGTATTGAGTTGTGTTAAGATAAGATTGGGTTGTGGTTGTGTTATGATAAGATAAGATATGATTGTGGTGTGGTGTGGTGTGTTGTGGTAAGATAAGATAAGATTGGGTTGAGTTGAGTTGTGATAATATTGTGTTGTGTTAAGATAAGGTTAAGATAAGATAAGATAAGACTATGTTATTTTAATGGTGAGATAAGATAAATTGGTGGTAATATAATGCTAACTTGCTTAAATGGATGCTGGGCTCTTACTGATACTGAGTTCTTACCAGGTGACTTCTTTGGTGCCGTTCTTGGTGATTTCTTTGATGACCATAGTTGCGTATGTGCCGGGTGGTAAATCAAAGGAGAGGGAAAGTGTGCCTTCCTTGAGGGAATAGGTCAAATTCTCGGGATGAATGATGGCTTTGCGATATCCGCCTTTAGGACACAAAGAATTGTGTGGGGGAGGTGGACTGCCGGCGGCTGGTTTTGGGAATAGAGGTAAGAAGAGAGTGTCTAAATCTGGAGTGCTTGTTTCCTTAATATGGTTGTGGATCTCTTCTTGTGAAGTAATTGAACCCACCCAAAGTCGGCCGCCTGTATATTCCTGGGGATTCAGACCTTTCTTTAATCTTGATTCAAGCATATCATTAAAAAGCATGCTTTGATAACTATGCATGTATATCATACGGTTCTCTCTTCTGATCATTTGAAAGATCTGTTTTGGAGGTACGCCCCGACTGAGACCTCGTAAGATCTGCTTTTCCGTATGAAATTTAGGCGGTATAGTAAGACTAGCTTCTTTAAGTTTGCCTTCTCGAATACAAGCAAGCGTATCCTGGACTTTCGTTGAGTTTTCTAAAGAGGAAAGACTCTGAATGATCGTATCTAAAGCCTCATCAAACTTACGGTCTAGAAGAAGTTTACCGACCTCAGAATTGTTCATGTTATACCCAAACCGTTGTCGGCCATAGTAGTTCGGGAATCCTTTAGTTTTCAAGTCAACTACTGATTGGTGAATAGTTTGTTCATCACCAGATACTTTAAGTCGTAAGTAGAACCTGTTCTTAGACAGATCACCTAGTCCTATTCTATTATGAATCCGTGTAATGGTAGTTAGTTGAACTTCCTGTTCAAATCCTAAGACAGTCGCCAAGTACTCTTCATCGCTTTGTTCTTTCTGCTCCTTAAGCCCGGCCAGTTCAACTACTGCCTTATCCAACTCAGCACTAATTGTCTCGTACTCTACTACTACTATATCCTCAGCCGGTAAGTCCGATTCTTGCACTTCACGTGTTGCAAACTGATTATCCGGAGATAAGGTTTCATCATCCTTACTCTTCTTCTCCGCATGACAAGCCTTGTACAAGTCAATAAAAGCCACTTTAGCTACACTAATTCGCTGAGTCGTAATACCCTTTTTATCCTTATTACCAGCAAACATCACATCATGTTCTGCCACACGTAATAAACTAGCCACCATCTTAATTGCTTCATGGGAAGTTCGTCCTTTCTTAGTCACACAAACTGAATATATATGCTGCTTATGATGAGTATCAAAGAGTACTAAAATATCAGTACTTCCACTCTGGTTCTTAATAGTCTTAGTATAAACAAACGGATGCATTGAATATAACTGATGAACTTTTTGTCTTCCTTCCTTATCAGGTATTCCTACAATCTTCCCTAATACTTCCCTATGTCTTACTATCTCTTCTCTATCTAAAACCCGCTTGATAAACCCACGCGGTATCAAAGGTAATCCCTCTAAAAGCAACAATTCAGCCCGATTCACAACCTCCCCTACATTTAACAACCGTCCATCAGGCCCCCCTTCCCGTACAATAAAGTCTTCCTCTCTCTCCTTCAAAATCGCGTCATATTGTTTTCCAGCTGATAAGCAAGCTAACCACTTGAATGAGTCCATTTTTTCTAAAAATGGTAAAGGCTATAAAGGGTACTCTTCTTAAATGCGATGCTTCTATCAAACAAATCGTTGTCCGCCTTAATCGCGAACATAACTTTATAATTCATGATATTGATGATAATACTCTCTTTATTGATCGCAAATATCTAAGTAAAATAGAAGAAGAAACCGAACGAATGATCAACCATATAGTAAAAAAGAGCTTCGACTAATTTTGCATGGCTATCGCTGACCTCCTAGTTCTTCTTCTTATCATTTATATTGTGCATTTACAAATCAAAATTAACAACTTAACTGAAATCTTATCTAAGAAAGAAAATGAGTTAAGAGAGACTAAACCCTATCAAAGAGGGTATAAGAATCTTAAACAATCGTACTTAGACTTACTAGATCGGGTAAATAGCCAAAAAGACCGCAAAAAATTATAGATGAGTTACACAGCGGCTATAGCTAATTTGAAAAACTACAGTGGTATGCCTACTGAATATGAAGAGTTCTTCCGTCGAGTTCAGATTGAATTTCCAAATTTGTCTGATATGCATAAAGATATGCTTTTTAGCCAATCTCTGCACTGGTTACTCTCGACTGAGAGGAGTAATATACTGATTGAGTGTGGGATTAAGTTGTTACATGTAGTTAGATATCCGTTTATTTTGCCCCGATATATACTTCCTTTATTTGAACGTGGTGATGTCTTAAAGATAGCTGCTACGCATTGGTTAAGTCGCGGTCGAGTTGAGTTGCGAGATCTCAGTGCTAGTGAGAGTTTTAGTGAAGGTGCTTGTAATAGTAGTCTTAATAGTCTTAATGGTCTTAATAGTCTTAATAGTCTTAATAGTCATCTTAGTAGTCATCTTAATAGTCTTAATGGACATATCAATGCTAGTAGTAGTAATGGTTGTGGTAGTAGTAGTAGTAGTAGTGGAGGTATTACTGGTGTAGGAGTTAGTAGTAATGCTATGTTGCAACAGATAGTGGCTGAGTACCTGGGAGATTGGATAGTACTGATTAAGAAGGCTTTGGGGGCAGAGAAAGTGTTTGGAGAGACATTTGAGTGGTTAGTTGTGGTGCTTAGTACATTGAACCGGCAAATCAAAGCAGTAGTAGTTGAGTTTATTGCGGCTGAAACTAATCGACTGAAGAGTTTAAGATTACTAACTAAGTATGCTACTTTAGTGGATGCTGGTGGATTTAGAACGCAAATTGAGAAGTTTGGTGGGTATGTTGGTTCTTTTGATAGTTTGGCTTCTCGGGAAGCAGCTTTTCTCTTACGGACTTACCAAAGATACCATCGGCCCACTTGTACTTTTAACATAACCTTGGAGTCTTTTGGACACTTTTTACGTGATATCTACTCTGAACTATCTTTAGCCCAACAGACTAAGATTAGAGCATTATTACAACATGCTTGTTACTCGCATATTTTAGAACTCTTTCCTAGTATGCAATTCCAAGAGACAGATATTCCTAAGAAAATAGTAAGAGCTATTCTGATGGATCCTTTACCGAATCCTAAAGCAGCTATTATTCAAACTATTCCTTTATCTTTTGATTTGGCTTTTGCCAATAACTACTCACTGGAAAAGGATCTTAGTCATCTTTTTTCAGACAGTTCGTGTCAGAACCAGTGCATGGAAGTCTAATATTCATTAAGACTCTATCTTAACTAGTTTAGGTAAAGTATTGGCCAGTCTTATTCAGACAAGTCCAAATTCAATCTAAACCAAGTAATCTATAAAGTATTTACTATCGAGTTGTTATTTATTCAGATAGTACTATTCAACTGTTTATTTTGTTTTTCCAGCTTATCGCATTAGACCATTTATTTGTTGTTTTCCTTTTTAGGCAATTACCAACTGCTTATCTCCTACCACTCAATCTAACAACTGCTTATCTCCTACCACCCTAAACCAATTACGTAATCTAATTACGTAATACTAACCACATAATACTAATCTAACCACCCTAAAACAAACCACATAATACCAATTACGTAACTCCCAACTACTTATCTCCTACCACCCTAAATCTAATCATCCTAAAACCACACAACCCAAACCACCCAACTCAACCCAACTCAACCCAAACCACCCAACTCAATACCAACTCAACCCAATACCAACACCAAACGTAATTTAAAAGAGTAATGGCCAGATACCCTCTGGAGGAATGATTAAATCTATCCAAATACTTAACTTAGCTTTGACCTCTTCTAGAACAGCCTCACCATCCTGACTCTGTTGCGCCCTTACTACTACTATCTGCTCATTCTCTTTCTGAACAATAATCACTTCCGCCCCTTTAAACCCATAAACCTTCCTTGTATAACTCCTCTCCCGTCTATCTTGACAGCCAATTCCCTCAAGAATACCAATAAGTCCTTCTGCTTGCCAAACTTTATTCCTAATCACCCGACGAGTTAAAGACTTCCTAGACTTACTCTTATCAGCAGGAAATATTACTTTCAGATAAGAACTCTCCCCCTCTTCACCACATCCGCTTATCTCACTTGTATAAACTACCTTTTCTTGCGACCAAATCAAAGTATAGCCCAATAACGTATAAACAACCTCTTCTACTCGCTCAACTCGAAATCCATGACCACATAAAGATATATAACGGATCATTTCTTCCAATCTAGACGTTACACCACATAATAAGCACTCCATCGCCTAAAAATTACACATTAATGATGACTTAATTTTTATTTAGAACATGCATAATTCACCTACTAGCAGTCTCTTTACCTTCCTTTCCGATATCGATATATCTGAAGCCAAGTCTACTTTGACCAGTCGGATGGAAAGTTCATTAGGTGTTATCACTCAGAAGTTCTTAAAACTTCTAAAAGAGTCTCCTCAGCTTGAATTAGATCTTAATTATGCTGCTACTACTTTAGAGATTCACAAACGCAGACTTTATGACATCACTAATGTCTTAGAAGGTATTGGTTTCATAAAAAAGAAGCTCAAAAACAATGTCCTCTATATTGGTAATCAAGGGCGTAATAAGTGTAGTGATTGTGGGGGAACGACTTTTCCAGGGACTAAAGAGCTTAGTGAGATAGAAAGTTTGTTACGGGCTGAGAAGGATCTTAATACTGAGTTGGCTCAAGTAAATGCAGAGTTGCAACAATTGGCTTGTCAAGAGGACAATATGAGTTTAGCTTATGTTACTTATTTAGATTTAAAGGAGATTAGTGATTTTTCGGCTATCTCACTTTTTGCCGTTAAAACCCCACCTGGGACTCTTTTAGACTTTCCGCAATCAGAGAATAAGAATGAGAACATTGTTACTTTTTCTTCTAATTATGGTAAAATAGACGTATTCTATCTCCAGGATACATTGGACATGGTAAAATAAAGACTTCCAGGTCATATAGTAGTGCTAGCTTAACTTGGTGTTAGTATTGGGTTAGTACTTAGCTTGGGGCTTAAGATAACATCACTTTAGCAGCTAACTTTATATAAAGATAGAGATAAACATAACAGTTATTTTAATTTGGGTTTGATTAGATTGGGTTGAGTGGGGTGGGGTGGGGTTTGGGTTGTGTTTAGATTGTGTGGGGTTATGTTGTGGTTAGGTGATGTGTAGATTGAGTTAGTTTAGATTAGATTGGGTTGGTTTAGATTGAGTTATGTCTAGACTTTATTAAGTTGTAGATGTTGTTAAGTTGTTTTATTGTATATAGACTAACTATCTGTTCTAAGTCATGTATTGAGTTGAATAAATTGGAATAGTTTAATATCTGGGTTAAAGTAGAGTAAAGTAAAAGTGAAATTGAACTGAGTTTATTTGAATTTATGATCGGGTTAGATTTAGTTTAGAATTTCAATTGAGTTAAGTTGAGTTGAGTTAGTATTGAGTTAGTATTGAGTTGAGTTAGATAAAGAAGGGAAGGGGTTGGGTTAAGATTGAGTTGGGATTGAGTTAGTAGTGAGTAAGTGAATTAACACTGATTTTATTGAGTAGAGATTGTGGGATAATATACTGGTGCTTAAGTTAGCTTTAAAGTTGGGTTTAGAATGACAGTAAAAGAGATAGATGTTTGCCTTGAGGTACTGGGCTTGCGTAAGTTATGATTTTATCTACTTATTGGGATTTAAAGATAGAATCTGCTGATTTATTCACCTTTAAATCAAATAAGGTAGATTGCTTGGGGTGGGTTTGGGTTTGTGTCTTTTGGAAGGTCGGCGAGTAGAGTGGTTAAATGGGCATAGGCCTGGTAAAAGTAGATGTAGCCGTCATTCCATGCCTGGCGTTTGACCCATTCAATCTTGGCCTTAGAAACAGCAACAATGCTCTCTGCAAAGGGGAGATTGGCTGCGGGAATACTTGTTAAGTGATGGAAGTTCTTAATAATTCTAGTCCTTCGGCATATCGGGCAAGTATCGAGTTTGACAAAACCGATCACACAAAGACTACAGACGAAATGGCCACATTCAAAATAACAGGCAGCTGCGAAATTGTCATCTGGGTTGAAGGCAGAAAACGGAGTAGGGGCGGTTGAGTCGTCCACATCCGCTTCTTCTGCTTCCTTTGGTGGTGCATAAAGGTCACGACGACAGGTCGAACATTTAATGGCGGTGCCGTTTTCTTTGATATACTTGGTGATGTTTTGAAAAGAGGCCTTGGGGCTAATGGAATTTGGAATGATGCCCTCGACTGAGTCCGAGCGTCTGGCCAGCCGATAGAGCATTGTAGATGCAAGTGCAGTAAATTCGCCCTTAGGATTATGAAGGTTCTTTAATAAACAGCGGTGGAACGACTGAAGTAGCACCATGGTAGATGGACTGCTCGGATTATTTGGGATTGATCCGTCAATTTGAATACTCTTAAGTCTATCTAGTTCAATGATAAAGTATTTACGTGAGGTGATTACTGTCCATTCACTTTCTGATACATTGACATTTGCTAGGTGTAGAGTAGTTGTATCCTTAAATTGGCTAGCAACCCAGTGAATAATAGTCACTAAGTCGACTTCAGTTAGTGATTGGTTCTTGTGGAAACGTAAGAACAGGTTCTTCACTGAGTATTTTGGGGAATGAGATCCTTGGAATGGCCGGGAGGGGTTTAAATTCCGGGTTGGTCGGGTTGGGTTAGTAGTTTGAGAAGAGATGAAATCGTATTTTAAGGAATCCAGGTCGATATCGTAAAGAGTCAACTCATTATTATTCCTCAGATTTGGGATAGTATTGGGCTTTCTTGCGATGTAGGTTTGGAATAGTATAAATTGTGACTTAATGCCATAGTTCAAAAACCAGCGCAGGATTGTAGCATATGCCCTGTAATTAAGAGCACCTGTCTGTAGGGACAGTTTGGACAGGCCAAGATACTGGGGAGATACGCCCAGTTTATTCTCTCTCTCTATGTATCTGAATAGGGAGAAGCCCTCGATTTTCTCTCGTTGGTGGAAGTACTTGATTTCATCTAGCTCAGAGAAGCCATTAATTACTAGTAAGGCAATCTTCTGGCCGATAGGATGGGCAAGAAGTTGAACAATGGCCATGTTCTTGAAGCGCTGGTTCATAATGTACAGTTTAATTGGGTTGATAAAGTTGTAAACCCTTAGCATCCAATAAAGAATACGTAGATCAATATTATCTAGCACTAAGGTGTTCACCTTAAGATTAAGTTTAGCCATAGGCCGGCGATTACATTCTGTATCCAGAGCATCTGTATTAAACTCACTAGATTCCTGATTTGGATTATTGTCACCAATATTCACGATTCTAAGTTCTTGAGCTGTGATATTCCGAAAGATAGATACGGTTTCTGCATACCTTTGGATGGCCAGAGGACCAGGAAGCTGACTTCCGTTAATCTCGATAATTGTGTAGCGTATGTTTTGGCAGAAAGACACACCATAGTAGTTTTTATGGTTAGTAATCCAGTAATCAAAATCAATATGGCAAAGCTCAATCAAAACAGGTCTTCTAAGCATCCAATCGGGATCATTAAGAATGTTACCACAACATATAACGTCGCGTGACCAAACTTGACTCGGTATACGAGATATTGCTCCGATAAAGCGAAGTGTACTGATCGAGTTGTACAGGTCATCCCGTTTATCCTTATACTGGACCCAAAGCTCTTTTGCCGAAATTCCATGCCTGGCAATAGCTTTACGGGTGTAGAGCAGGCTATAAGCCGATTTGGTCCGACAGGGCATATTAGGGAGGATTTGGCAAATAACCAGAGTAGCAAAGACGCACAACTTATGCGGTTGGAGACAGCATGTTTGCCGCAGCAGATAGACAGATTCATAAGAAATATCCAAACCCAAGAGAGTATGAACTTTAATCGGAGACCTGTTATGTTTGCACAGGTGCAGAATAGTTTCCCAAGATGCCTCCAGAACTATCCCCGGATGAATAGCATCAACATTCTCAAGACCACGTAGTGTTACTTCTGTAGCCGCCGAACTAACAATATGAATCTTATGGCATCTAGGAACTGGCATTTGAAGCACCCAAAGATCAATGTTAGTCACTTTAGGTAAATTCACAAAGAAGAGAGTATAGCCGTTTATTAGTGGCAGCCGGCGAATAAAATGGGCATCTTGAAACTCCCATTCTTGAAAGATGATACAAGAAAATGGCCGAGCAAAGGCAATTCCACTATTTACCAATTCCCAAAGCGTCATTGACTTAGTAGTTATAAGCTCCAGTTGATACTTGGAAGAGTAAATCGCATGCAAAACTGTATTCTGGGCTTCATCCCTACACTTCTTTTCATCTAACCCAAGACCGTATACCAGTCCCTGCTGATCTTCAGCCAAAGAAATCCTCAATCTATCGCAATCAAACATGTTAACAACTCGAGATAGAATTTGCATGTTCAGCTGATAACAATCCGGATTACCCAAGCTATAAATAACTCGACAAGCAGAACATCTAATAACCACAATCGTTCTTAATAACTCCAAAGCATCCTGGGCTTGGGCACGTGTATATTTCGGCAGTATAAAGTGAATATAAGCACCTATGTACCCAATCGCATAAATAGGCGTATTGACCAACGTCTCATCTGTATCTACTAAACTAGAATCAGAAGCAGCCGCCAAACCTTGTTGAGGAGTCGCACAAGTCATCTGCACAGTATAATCAAAGCCAGCACATACAATTCCAATACTGTACAGAGCCTCAAACATAGACTCTGCATCCAGCAATCCCGCTCGAGCATTCACACACACATCACTAATATTTCGACACTCACCCATCGTATTCAGACTAGATCCACTAACTCTACCCAACACCAACACCAACCCCAAGCCAACCGAGAAACCAAGACCAAACCAACTTCTAACCACCTTAATTTTCCAGCCCTTAAGTAAACCCCGCCAGTACCCCGAGCCCAAGACTAATCCAAAGCCCCAACCAACCCCAATCAGCCATTCACAAGCAAAGCCCCAACTCAACCCAATCTTAACCCAACCCAACCCATAAATAACCGACAACCTATTCATATAAGGAGATAGCGACATAAGATAAGGAAATAAAAAAGAAGGTTCAGATATAATTACTCTTTCCCAAAAAGGAAATTTATAGATCCAAAATCTACCCAACTGATCATTCCTAACCAAAGACAACTTTATTCATAGCACCCCAATACAACAATATAGACAAGAAGATCACAAACATAGCTTCATACAACTTTAATACTCCATTAATACTTTATTAATACTCCATTAATCCCTTCCTAACCCAAACTCAACTTAATACCCAAATTATTACAATACTAGACTAAACTAAACTCATCTTAATACTAAACTATACTAAACTATACTAAACTCATCTTAATACTAAACTCATCCTAATACCATCTTAATACCACTCCAACTCTAACTCAACTCATCTTAATCCCACCTCAATACTAAACCCATCTTAATACCACTTCAATACCACCCCAACTCTAACCAGAGTAAGACAAGAGAATTTTGACACACCCGAACAACTCCAACCTACAACAAGTATTAACATAACACAACCCCACCTAAACCCACCTAAACCCCATCTAAACTCAACTCCACCTAAACTCACCTAATAAGATATTAATATATAAACACTGGTCAGAAATGTCAATGGTCAACCTCAACAAGAAAACTTGGAGGTTTTGGGGATCATCAAAAGGAGTGAGCCGGCCTAAGCCTACCCAACATCCTAACCTTCGCTTTATAGACCAAGACAGTACCTTCATCACTCCAGTATTTGAGCAGTGCTGAATTGTAAGAATTCAGTGATAAACATACTATACAAATGATTCTGTAAAGTATAATCAACGCTGACTAAAAAAGCGGCTGAGATTAAATAGCCGATTTGCAAGTAAAGTTACGGTTTTGGCCAAAAAATTGCATGGAATCGGAATCTGGTCCTATGATGAATAATTTCAATATGTGTTTATTTACAGAGGTGGGTACTCCTTTGCCTGTTTCTGATGAGGAGGAGTTAATGTACTTTGGAGGGGGAGTTAGTTTTAGGATTAAAGTTGGTGATGGAAGTCTTTTAAGGACTTATCGCTACCATTCAGAATCTGGGAAAGTCTTTGTGACTAATTTTAGGCTGATTTACATTCCAGATGTGATTCAGCCTTCTTTTTGTTCCTTCTTTGTAGCTGCTAGTTCTATTAGGGATATTACTTCAGTAGATAGTCAGCGGGTTAAGTTAGATGTAGTCTTAGGGAATGCAGAACGAGGGGTGTTGTTTTTGAACTTGAAGTACAATTTACTAGATACATTCTTAGTCCAGCTTAAAGATGCCTGGCATCGGATGCGAAGACTAGAAGAATAGGATTTAGTGGGGTGGGGTGGATTGAGTTAGTTTGAGTTAGGTTGGTGTTGGAGTGAGTTGAGTTAGTAGTTGTATTTGGGTTACTAAATTGGTATATATGTAGGAGAATTAACATGCAATAAATTGAATTGGGTTGAGTTGGTATTGAGTTAGTGTTGGGTTGAGTTGGGTTGGATTAAGTTGGTTTGGTATTTGAGTTGGTATTGGGTTGAGTTGAGTTGGTTTAGTATTAGATTGGTATTGAGTTGGTAATTAGATAAGTATTAAGTTAGTAATTAGATAAGTATTGAGTTGAGTTGAGTTGGCTTGGTATTAGATTGGTATTGAGTTAGTATTGAGTTAGTAATTAGATAAGTATTGAGTTGGTATTAGATTAGATAAGTAATGAGTTGTATTGAGTTAGTAATTAGATAAGTATTGAGTTAGTATTAAGTTGGTAATTAGATAAGTAATTAGCTACAATACTAACACAATGAGAGACTAAGGTGTTATTTAGATAAACAAGTGCGATGTACTTAATTGGCTAGTTAGGAGTGATGGGATGAAAGATACAAACCTAAATATAAGACTAGAGAGATAAATAGATGAGTAAATAGATACTGGAAGAAGACTTAGAATATACTTAAGGAATTCTTAGCTGGGAATAATTGTAAGTAAGTGAAGATGGGATTATTAGTACTTATCTTTATTTTCTGGATTTACTTGGTCTGGTTTAGTTTTAGGATGAATTTTGAAATGAGATAGTGTTAAATTAAGGTATAAGAAATACTTAGAATAGATAAACAGTAAATATCTCTTGATTTAGCTTAAAATAAGATATCTTAAAGTTAATCTTAAAAATTACCATATATGGTCATAAAATTCCAGCAAAATTTGCATTCCATGGACCAAAAGATTAACAAACGTGCTAAAGTAGACAATGCTCTTTCTAACGTAACTAATTACAAGAATATCTACAAAATTCTGTGTGATAACAAAACAGCTTTTATCCAGCAACTTAAGCGAAATTTCCGAAATAACAAATCAGAAATGATCTTTGGGAAGTACAGAATGGTAGAAAAGGTGCTCGGCCGAATTCTCTCAGCAGAAGACCTAGTTTCACTACGGGGCGAAAATCCTTACAAAAAGTCAGATAGGATTTATCTTTATGTTATGTCTGATTTACCCCTGGAAAAGATAGCTGAGATAGCTAATTCAGTGGACTTTAGTGATTACGAGAGGAAAGGAGCTCAATTTGAAGAGGATATTATTATTCCAGCTGGTGAGTTACTTAACCGAGAAAGTATTCGTGTTTCTAATACGTTATTCAAAGATATCAAAGCTTTAGGTCTGGTTAATGCAATTATCAACCCAAAAACCAACAACATAGAAGTTACCGAAGAAACTGTTCTAGGCCGCAAAGGTGAAGATATCACTGAGGCCCAGGAAAAGATGATCAGACTTCTTGGCATCAAAAACCGAACTCACAAAGCTGAAGTAACTGGCTTTGCCCGAGTTCCCCAAGAATAAACTACTTCCTTTTTAATCTAATCACTTTAATCGTTGGTTGTTCTTTTGATCTACTTAGTTGGGTCTGATCTATCAGTAGGGGCCAAGTCGAGTAAGTATGAAAAACAGCCGGATTACTTTCTACCTGGCTAAGTAAGACTCGTAGTTGTGCAGTAGAGACTTGGTGAATATCATTAGTAGTTAATGGAGGAGAAGAGTTGGAATGGGGTGGATTAGTTGGATTAGTTGGAGTAAAAGTAGGTCGGGAAAAGATTAAAGAACCTTCTGATAAGTCTTTGCTATTAACAAGTACAACTAGAAGATCAGATAGGGATAGTTGGGGATTCTGGCTGAGAATGCGTGAAATAGGTTCATCTTCCAGTTGAGTTGAGTACTTTAAGAGATAAGAATTAGCTTGAAGGATTTTAGTGGCTTTTGAACTTCTTATTTCACGGTATCCAACTAAATCAGCTGAATACTTTAAATCAACTAGTATATCTTGCCAGTACTGTCGCAATCTATCTGGATGAATAGGTTCTTTATCTAAGCTAAGATAAAAACACTTTCTAGGTCGAGCATAAAGATATATCTTTGGAAAGTCCAACCAAGCCAAAACTCGACTTAAAACTTCCAAAACAACCGCCCGACTTAATCCTTTAACTACTCCACCACTTTCTAACGTATTAATATGAATAAACCCATCTGCCTGATAATAAGTAAAAGTTCCAACATTAACTATTTCTGCAGTTGAGGTCAAAGCTATCCAAGCCCATTCACGACCATCTGAAAAGAGTCTAACTTGAATATTCCCAGACATTCGGAAAATTTAACAGTATACCATTAAGTTAACTTAAGTTGAGTTAAGTTGAGTTGAGTTAAGATTAGATTGAGTTGAGTTGATATTAAGTTGAATTGAGATAAGATAAGATAAGATAAGATTGAGTTGAGATAAGATTGAGATAAGACTAAGTTGAGATGGGGTGATATAAGATACTAACCCAATAGGATATAACACTTTCTAATTGAAATGACACACAAAATCATATCTTAACAAAATCATAACTTATCTATAACTAACTCACAACTAACTCATAACTAAACTATAACTTATCTATAACTAAACTATAACTAACTCATAACAAATGTATATCTGTTTATTTAAGAGGTCGGCTTGACGGGTTGTCTAAAGGAAGACCGATCACGCAAAGATTCATCATTTCCCTTGAAAATAACTGGAATCATCTGCTTAAGCTTAAGAACATCACGAATTTCGGCTTCTTGAGCTGCAAATTCAGCTGGACTGCCTGGACAAGTCTTAGTCCAAAGAGATAAAATAGTTTGATGACCTCGAACACTTATCAAAACTCCATTCACAATCATTGTTTTGAAAGGACATGCTCCCATCCACATGATAAGAGATTCAAATAACCGTTGTTCAGCTGTATTCTTCCTCATTTTAAAGATCCATTTCCCTCCTTCTAAATTCTCTGGATCTTCCCACATGGGTTGAACTCCTTCTCTAAACAAACACACATCAGTTATCGGCTTAATATCTACTAGCTTATGTAATCTTCTAATTACATAGAGGAATTCATTGATATTCTTAATTACTGCTTCAGCCTTAATTTTGCTTCTGAAGTCTTCGGTCTCTCCTTTAGTATGAACAGTACGAGAAACTGAAGAAAGAACAAGAGGAAATGCAAGTGTTTGTATTGGGCTCATTGGAATAAAAAAGAAAATGGGCTTAGATATGGATTGGGTTGAGTTGAGTTGAGTTAGTATTGGTTGTGTTTAGTTGTAGTGGTGTTTAGTTGTGTTTTGATTTAGATAAGATTTAGTTGGTATTGAGGTGTGTTAGGTTGTGTTGGGTTGAGATAGGATAGGTTAGTTGTGAGTTAGTTGTGATAGTGTTTTGATTTAGATAAGATTTAGTTGAGTTAAGTTGAGATAGGATTGAGATAGGATTGAGATAGGAGTTAGATTGTTGTAAGTTGAGATAAGATAGGAATGAGATAGGAATTAGATTGTTGTAAAATGAGATAAGGTTGTGATTTATTGGGTTGTGAAATTGATTATCTGAGTTTGGGCGTGGTGCTGCTGAGAAGGGATTTGGCATTCGGATAGGCATGGGCTTCTACTAGGGTGAAAGTTGAACCATCGGCAATGGCAAAGATAATGGTGGTGGCTTGGTGTTGGGTGAAGAAATTAGGATCGACTGAAGAGGCAGCTGGTACAATTTGAAGTAGGCCGATAGAGGTAGATGTTTTACGGTTGAAATTCTTATCTGGAGAAAAAAGTTGGTAGAGATAAGATGGAGATGATTTTGGTAAAAGAATCCAACCGGCCTCCCTTATTTTCTTATAGATAGAAAAGTACTCGTATCCTTTTTGCTTGGCATAAAGATCTAACTCTAATTCAGATATGGTTTTGATTTCAAAAAGAACTTCTTCTAGTTCTAAAAGTAAAGGTGGACTGCTTTTTAATAACCCAGAGACAAGTTTATCTTCTTTGTAACCGCATTTACGGTACTCATGTCTCCCAGGATCTTTAGGAATGTACTGCTGATGGTGCTTTTGAAACTTTTCAGCAATAGCTGCGTCAATACTCATCTAATTTTTTTGTAAGCCCAATCTACTACTCAGTTGGCCTTCATAAACTGATCGTAAAGTGAAATAGTTGCTTGAGATTTTTTTCCTTTTTGGGTAATTATTCTGGCTATTTCGGCATTTTCAATAGGAATATGACTAAAAAGTCCTGGTTTATCTAAAAATTCTTGGCATTCAAGCAAGCGTAGATCTACTTGACTAGCAGGAATACTTATATTTTGGTTTAGATTGTTACTTTGCTTTTTGTTTTTGTTTTCCTTTTTAGGAATAGATCTATAATTCAGAATGTTCTTCTTACGTGTGAAGTCAAATGTCATAAACTTTTTTATCTTTTGTTTAATGCTTAAGATGGTAACTAATGAATTTAGTGTTCTAGCGCGACTGAAAGAAAGTCTTCTTTTGATCTTTAGAGAAGCAATAACAATTTTACCACCTGATAAGATTTTTACTGACCCGTTTGAGTGGTTAGGACCAGAAATGGAAGAAGTTATCAAAATATTAGGAAAGATAAGAGAAAGAGTTAGCAAAGAAGTTAAGAGTAAAGAAGAAGAGATTAACCGACTAGTTAAAGATCAAAAAAGTTTAGAAGATGCCATTAAATCTACAGGTTTAGATAGTGAGATAAAAAACAAATCTGACCTATCTAAAAATCAAGATAAAAGTACATCTAGTCCCATTTGGATGACCGAACAGAACTTAGTTCTTAAACAAACACTACTCCTTCAAAGAATCAAAGAACTAGAACTAATCTATCAAAATCAAAAGCAAGAATTTAATGATCTAATTACCCAGATAAAAGAAGTCAATACAGCTATTGGACAAACTCAAGACCAGCCAATTCTTAATCATTCCGGCCTAATCTACCACCACAACTTACAAGAGGCTAAAACTCTCCTTACCCAACAACAAGCCAGACTAGCCGACTTAAGAGCCGAAGCCGCCACCAAAACCAAACAAAGTCAGATTAACCTCAGCCATTTAGGCATACCTTTTCAAGACTTTAAACAAACCACCTCCTCTCTTACTTCTTTAGAACACGCCTTATCTCAACCCAACCCAAATCTCACCGACTTAAACACTACTTTATCTACTACTACTTCCTCTACTACTCCTAATACTTCTAATCTTAATACTTCTACTACATCTACTAATACTTCTTCTAACCCTAATACTACTACTCCTTCTAATCTTAATACTACTTCTACATCTTCTAATACATCTACTTCTACCAATACCAATACTACATCTACTACTTCTACTTCTACTAACACCAATACCAATACCACATCTACTTCTTCTAATACTAACCTAATACTAACTCCAGCAGAAGCTACTTGCTTGTTACACCAGACGAGTAGAGTACAAAGACTAGCCCAGCAGATTGAAGCTAAACTTCAAACTAGAATTCAACTCCTTAGAGAAAGAGTGCCTGAAACTACTTTACCCCCTCCTTCTTCAACTCTTCTCCAGTCAATTGTTCAACTAAGTCAAGCCATTAATGCAGCTGAACACCTGTACAAAGCAAGAATCACTACTATTTACCAGGATAGTATCACTCGTATTCAGAAGTACGCTGATCAACTTCAAGAAATAGTACAACAACCCATTCCAGTTAGTACTTATCCTGATGTTAATGATCTGCCTTTTACTGAACAGGAACAACTCTTGATTAAAGTTGAACAAGCCGCGACTGAATTAGAAAAAGAGTATACGATTCTAAGAGATATCAAAGCCTTTATTAGAGAAAGGGAAGAACTACTGGTTAAAATGTCGGCTTTTGAAGAACAGGCTAGTGATCCACAAAGACTCTTCCGTAGTTCCTTCCAACTAATTTCCGAGGAAAAGTTCCGTAAGATGGCTGTACCTACTCTCTTACGAGTTGAAAAAGAGATCTTCTCATTGGCCCAGGAGTATACAACTCGTTTTAATCGACCGGTTTCTATCAACAACCAACTAATTGTTAACGATCTCCAAGTTCAAATTTCACACCGAATCATTAACTCTAATGTTTTTCTAACTGCCCGGCCTAAGACCCGTTAAGTCCTAACTTACTACTCAATAAGTTAGATTAAGTTGAGTTTAATTAGGTTTAGATAAGAGCAAGTTAGTATCTACTTGAATATTTAGCATGTACTAACCCAATAAATATACACTGATAGTTTACTTTGAATTTAAACATGTTCATTTAAATCTCGTACGTATGAGTATAGTTGAAATAAGTATAAGTAGAAGAAAGAAATACTCCCGAGTAAGTCGGACCAAACGTATTCCATCTCAACTCAAGACCAGCTTAGTAATAGATTGGAGTAAGTTTAACTTGTCATAACATTATATAGAGTTAGTATTTAGATAGTATAACTCAACTCAACTCAATTCAATTATAACATCCTCAGTAATCAAGACGTTTTAAAGCCACCTGAGTATTCCATACAATTACCATCTTAAACTAACTCAACTTAACTCAACTTAATACCACATGACTCAATACAATACAATCCAAACCCAACCCAATCCAACCCAACTTAACTTAACACAACTTAATACCACATAACATAACATAACACAACCCAATCCAACCCAACTTAACTTAACACAACTTAATACCACATAACATAACACAACCCAATCCAATCTTAACTCAATACTATTATCCTATTTATTCAACTGATACTTCGTCCACCACCCGATTAAATACGCCTGGTTTTGACTGGCCTTCATCATCACCTCCCTCCTTATCCCGTCTGGCCGCCCGGCGTAACGTACTTAGAGCCATCAAGTCCTCTAGTAAAGGAATCTCCCCTAGAAACTCACAAGGCGTAAAACACCTAATATTAGCCCTTTTCTTACCCAGCATATACTCATAGTCCCTTAATGATTCTCTGATCATGTACTCCCTCTTCTGCTTAGTAATACTAGCCATAGGTAAGTCTAAAGGTACATCTTCTTCCTCTACTCCTTCTAGTATAGGACAACAGGCTTGTAACTCCAACTTAGTCTGTTCTTGTAAGTGTTCTCTTACATCCTGGTCTAAGTACTTCTTCTCTTGTAACTCCTTCTGCTCGTCCTCTTCCTTACCTGTAAAGTCAACTAGACTTCTGTCTTCTTCTGGTACTTTAATCTCTTCACCTGGTCTTAGCATTTCCAGTAGAGAAACCTTACTCCTTCCCTCCTCCCTCCTTATCTGTTTTGTTATGTTAAGTTGAAACTGTAAGAATGAGACTAATTCCTCCCGACGATAAGATCCAGCTCCACCAACGTACTCAGTAATCAAAATCTTTTGCATCAACTCCTCAATCGGTCCCCGTTCAGCTGCAGTCTCCTTATCTTCAGCTGGTAAATTTAAAGCTTCCCCAAACTCAACTTCACTCATGATTTGTTTAACATTTACTAAGGAGCGTATCATAAAATCAAAAGCAATATCTACCAAAATTTGCAAGGCTTGTTTGTTAGCCTTTTCAAAACCTACTTGACTTAATATCTCAGCTATCACTGCTTGAATAAGCTGAATATGTATGTGAGAATCATCCATGAAAAGAAAAACTTTCAATCAATCTCTATATACAACTTGTTCTTATCTCTAGTTATAATAAATAATAAGTCACCAAGTCAAAACTTATGAGAAATAAGATAAGATCTAATAAAAATAGAGGGTTTAACTTTAATAGAGATACGGAGTCTACGTAAATATCTGAAAAACTTTGCCAGGATATGAAGTGTGCGATTTGTAAAACATCTCGGATTGAAACCGATGCGGCTCGAGATATTAGTTATTGTACTTCTTGTGGTCTAGTTATTGAAGAGAGTACTATTGTATCTGATGTGCAGTTTGCCCAAGATACAAAAGGTACTTCTGTGCTTCAAGGCCAGTATGTAAGTAGTGGAGATAGTAAGAAGTTAGTAGCTGGGAAGTTTATTACGACCAACCATTTAGCTAATATCAAGAATACGGCTAAATCAATTGGTGATTCGTTGGGAATTGGAGAGACACAAATCAATGCAGCTATGCGTTGGTACAACTTAGCCTTACAGTTTAACTTTACCAAGGGGCGTAAGACACAAGTTCTGTTGGCGGCTTGCTTGTACATAACTTGTCGGGAGGAGGAGACGCCGCATATGTTGATTGATTTTGCCGGAGTGTTAAGAGTGAATGTGTTTAAGATAGGCAGTGTCTTTTTGAAATTGATTAGATTGTTGAATATTACTGTTCCCTTAGTCGATCCTTCTTTGTACGTGCCGCGGTTCTGCAGTAAGTTGCAATTGACGAGTCCGCAAATTGCGAAGACTTCTTTGCGGTTGATTGCCCGAATGGATAGAGACTGGATGGTAGTGGGTAGGAAGCCGGCTGGGATTTGTGGTGCGGCTATTCTAGTGGCCAGTCGGATTCATGGCAGTCCCCGTGGAGTTGAGGAGGTAGCTGGAGTAGTTAAAGTTTGTGAAGCAACTATTAACAAGCGACTGGCCGAGTTGAAGGAAACGGCTACGGCTGGACTGTCCATTAATGAGTTCAATACGGTTTGGCTGGAGAAAGAAGAAGATCCACCGATTATCAAAGTACGGGGGCGTGCCCATGTGAAAAGTACTCCGGAAGAAGTAGCTGGGCCTTTACCGGCTACACCAACGAGTATTGCCTGGGGTGAGGAGATGGAAGTGGGAGAAGCTAATGCTGAGAGTGATTTAGATAGTGAAGAGGACGGAGTGAGTGAGGATGCTCTTCTAACTGCTGAAGAGACTCGTGAGAAAGGAAGGATTTGGGAGGCCATGCATGAGGAGTACTTAATTGAGCGGAAGAAGCGCGAAGTCCGTACTAAGCCAAAAACACGCCGGGTGCGACCTAAAGCCTTACCTTTAGAAGATGCCGTGGAAACTGCCGTCCGAGCCAAGCACTTATCTTCTCGTATCAATTATACAGCTATCAAAAGTCTATTCCAAAGATAAGCCAACGTTTATTCCCAGGATATTTACTACTTAACATGCAATGCTACCCCAATGGCAATTCAATGCTACCCCATAACAATTCAATGCTACCCCATAACAATTCACCACTAACCCCATAATAATAAACACAATAATAAGTTAAGATAAGATTGAGTTGAGTTAAGTTAAGTTAAGATAAGATTGAGTTGAGTTAAGTTAAGTTAAGATAAGGTTGAGTTGAGTTAAGTTAAGTTAAGATAAGGTTGAGTTGAGTTAAGATAAGATAAGATAAGATAAGATTAAGTTGAGTTATTTTGCTATCTGAATGTACACATATCTTAACTTAAGCTTATCTCAATTGCCAAATGTACGTTGAACTTTTAATTAGTGTTTGGTGGTTATTGCTTGGGATTGGTTGATGAATGCTGAGGTATATATACTTAGCGATTCTGAAACACATGGAAAGGAAAGTAGAGAAAGAGCTTAAAGAGGCTCAAGACGATCTTCAGGAGGCAATAAGCTCAGAAAAAGCTAGAGCTGCTTCTGTTTCTGAACTAAAACAACAATCTATAGATATGGAAAAATCAATGGGAGCTTTCCAAACGGAATCTGAAGCTGCCAAAAACCGGATCTGGTGGAAAAGTGCCAAATGGATAGCCATAGCTTCCATTCTAATCATCCTTATCTTTGGCACTCTCTTCTTTTTTATAGCCAGTAAGCTCAAAGGCACCTTCTCCTCCGATTCCCCACCCGACACTGACCAATAAATACTAATAAAGTAACCACTTCCTACCGGCTTAGTACTTCATTTCATATTTTGAAACACATATCTAAATTACACCCTTATCTCAAATACACATTCATATCTAAAATACAAACTTATCTAAATTATACACTCATATCTAACTTACACATCCCTATCTAAATTACAAACTTATCTAAACCAATACATATCTAAAATACAAACACATACCCACCTAACCCAATACTAAACCAACAGAAACCAAACACATACCCACACAACATAAACCACTCAATACTAATCCAAACACATATCTAATATTTATTGCAACTAAATACTAAACACAACCTTATCTAATCCTAACTCAATCTTAACTTAACCAGTTTGCGACCATCGGGGATCCTCAACTGCCTCAGGGGCTTGCACGCGCTGGAATAAAGCTCCAGCCTTCTCGCGCAACCCTTCAATCCGTCTTAATGCCCGTTTCATAGCCGCTCGTTTCTCAGTCGCTGCTTGTACGTCCTGCAGACTAATCCCATACATCATCTCTAGTCTTTGAATCCGCTCGGGCTGTTCCGAAAGTAAACCAGCAATAGATGCCCTTAAGGACTCCTCCGAATGTTCAGTGTAAAGACTTACAAGTGTACTTAAGGCAGCCTGTTGTATCTCTTCCGTACTGCTCTGTTTAAGCACCTCTTTAATACCCACTAGTAAACTACGCACTGGACATGCCCCCGTACTAGCCATTTCCCAAAGCACACCAGCTGTTTCCGGACTACAAGCACTAGCAACAACCACTGCTATTCTTTGCATCTCACTACTGACTATCCCATCATTATTCTCCTCCTCAGCCCTTAATCTACTCCATATCTCTCTAATAAAGGCATGTTGAGCCGATCCTGATAATCTAGCTAATAATTTTGTTATCTTTCTTACTTCAGATAAGCTGCCACTACTAATTCGTGCATAAATACACTGTAGAGCAGGCATACCTAAGACTTGTTCAGCATCTCCACCAATTGCTTCTAAAACTTTAGCCGCTGTATCTATTACTCCAATCATCTCTCCTGATTGTGAGGTCAGATAAGTAATAAACCGGGGAAAGACTTCAGTTAAAAGACCAGGACACCGTTGGGCAGCTGCAACTAAGGCGGCTAGTCCACCCGCTTGGAAGTCTTTCATAGTCAGTGCTACTAAGTCCGGCCGGTTCATCAGTACAGCCGCTGAAACTGCTAAGTCCATCGCATGACTAGGTCCACTTACGGCCCGCTGGTACACTGCTTGCAGTAAAGCTGGAGTTAAAGTCCCAGCAGCTGACATAGCTAGTAAACATTCCCGGGCAGCTGCACATTCTTTAGCCGTAGATAAGGAAGCAGAACTTAAGGCTGCTTCTTGATCCTCACCACGAACAAGTGCTTGTTTTAATCTTAGATAAGGCGAAGTCAAAGGAGCCGGTACTAAAGCCCGTTTAATCAAAACTTCAGCAACTGGAATAGGCAACTCAGTATGAAACCGTAAAAGTATATCTGTCGCCAAGTAAGGCAAAGACTCAGCTAGTAAATCAACTGTGCGAGCAATTGTATCATTAGCCCCTGCTCCAATTTTCAATCCTAGATTAGATAAGGCAATAAAAAACTCACCCGGTTTTCCTCCCAAAACCATAGCTATACTCTCCTGTGTCTCCTCAACTCTTAGTAAGAAGCCACGGGCGCGGGCGGCAAACACTTTCAAGAGGTCTAAAACTGCTGCAGCTCCAACTCCTTCTTCTTCAGCTGCACTCGTATCTAAAGATAAAGATTCACCTTCTACTCCAACTAAACCAACTACTCCTAAAGACCCAGTACTTACCTCACTTAAGATCTGTCTGAGTAAATCATCAAAAGCTCCTTTCTGCATACATTTAGGTAAGGCCCGATTACCTAAACTAGCACAAGCCACCACTAAACCCGCACTCGGTTTCAAATCATAAGCAGTCAAAAGATAAGCTGAAATAACTCTAAATAACTGACTATTAGCTGGTACAGATATTTCACTGATCAGTTCAGCCACTAAGCCAGAAAAGGCCGGTTTTGTACTAAAGAAAGCTTCTAAAGCTACTGCTGAAGCAGATCCTAAACGGGCCAACCAAACTAAAATAGATAAGGCCGTCTCAGTTGTACACTGATTAGCCACTAAACCAAATAAATCATCAGCCGGTCCATGTAAGGCTTTTTTCAACTCGTATCTCCTTTCTTCCGTTATCTCTAACGAATCAACTGCCTGGGCTAAAAACTGTCCTAAGACTTCAGCCCCAATCGGTTGTCCTCGACTTATTAAGTCCTTAATCCGACTAATAAACCCACTCGGTTTAACCGGCCAGTAAAGAAGACCTAAAGTAGCATAAAGAGCAGCTAAACGAACACTAACTAGTCTATCACTATCTAAACAACAAAAAAGTAACTCTTCAACTTGATTAATAAATAGATCTAAAGATGGTTCACTTAACCGATCTGGAGTTTGCAAGGTCTTCTGCAAGGTCAGTAATGCATAAAATTGTCCCAGCTGATCTTCTTCTTTTACAGCTTGAAACAAAAGTAAGATAGTCTGATCAGATTTGGTATATTGTAAAAGTAAATCTTCAGCTGTAGAAGAAGGCGAAGAACCGTTTTTCAGTGCACCAATAAGCATTCTAAGATGGGAAATAGTGAAAGATTGCATGTAGAATTCCAAAAAATAAAAGAATTTAAGTGGATAGATTAGCCAGGGGATGTTTTTGGCTGGAGAACAGAAGACAGAGGAGATTAAGAAGCAAATAGACGAGATAATAGGTCTAATGGAAGAGCAGATAGAGAGTGCTAAACGGAAACAGAGTGAGATAGAAGGACTGATCAGATCAACTGAAGCTGCCTCGGAAGAGATAGCAAAAATGAAGTCGGGATCGGAGATAGCAGAGGCGGCATCACGTCAGAATAGAAGAGTCTTAGTGGTTAGTGCAGGTATTTTTATTGGACTGTCCTTGGGAGGGATGCTACTCTATACAGTAGCTAAATTAAGATAAGATTTTGGTTTTGATTTTGAATAAGTAGTGAGTTAGTTTGGGTTGGTTTTGATTTTGATTTTGATTTTGAGTTAAGTTATCTTGTGTTAACTTTACTTTACTTTACTTTACTTATCTTATCTTTACTTAACTCAATATGAAGTCCATCTAGAAACGTACAACAAGTGATATACCTTGATACGAGATAGTCGGCCATTTATTGAAGGTGGGTGATGATGAGTGCGAAAATGACGTCATACTTAAATTTTAATAATCCTAAGGTTTTGGTTAAGATTTGGTATGATTTGAATTTTCTACTAACGTTATGGGTATGGTAGTGTCATGGAGTTGTAGGCGTAGTGTATGGATGCGATCGAACAAGACATAAACGAATTGTAGTGAGAAAAGAGTAGTGGTTGTCTAACGACACTACACTTACTCAATACGTACTCAATACTTACTCAAATCAAAACTACAACAGAAGGCCGAATTGTACTTGAGTTGGTATGATTATGTTGTTCATAGTTATACTAAGAGAGTACTAGGATGCTTTAGATAGCTCAATCAGTAAATCATGTTGGGTTCAGTTTATTAGAATATTATGTTATATTACATTAGTAGATGGTGTGTTATGTTACGTTGTGTTAGTAGATGGTGTGTTACGTTACGTTATGTTATCATTGACTTAGTAGATGGCCTTGTAATGAGTTAGTAGATGGAGAATATTGCCTCAATAAGAGGTATGTAAAACTCAACTTAACTCAACGTTATGCTTTGTGATTGGGTTTTGTAGATACTTGAGTTACTTCTATCAATACCATCTACTAACTCAATACTAACTTAACTCAACTTAACTTAGCTCAATTGGGTTAGTATTCTGGAGGGGTAGTTTTGGCGTTGTAGATGTTCTGGGGTTTTTAGAGATAGTAGTTTGGGTTGAGTTTATGTTATGTTATTATGTTGGGTTATGTTGTGTTGGGTTATTGTGATACAAATAGTGTTTATGTAAGTATGTATTTAGATTATGTGCTATCTAAATACAAATTCAACTCAACTCAATCCAAATCCAAATCCAAATCCAAATCCAAACTAAACTCAATCCAATCTAAACTAAACTAAACACAACATAACATAACATAATACAACACAACATAATACAACACAATACCAAGCTAATATGTTATTTAGAAAGGGTAATTTGGCCAGATAAGCTATGATAGGCTATATTAAGCTATCTAATGCAAATGAAGACAATAGAAGTGTCTTAATCTTGGCTGAAAATTAAACAATATTTACAATGAATGCGCTGAAGACTCTTTTGAAGCTATTAGCGCCTAAGAAGAAACAAGTCCCAACTGAACTACTAGGCACTTTGGGTGTAACTCTTATTAAGCATACTAAACTATTTCGTGTTAAGGCCGAATTTAAAGGGCATGCCGCCGTAATTACAGATAAAGATCCCAAGACTTTATTTGATGTGTTTAAACATGGAACTCTAGTGCTTAAGATAGGCAGTAAAAGAAGAAAGATTAAGACTGATAGTATCTCAGAAACATTGCAAATCGACCAAGCTGGTGCATCTTTACTCGTTGAATATCGGCCCAACAAGAAGAAGTTGTCAACTGAAGACTTCTTATTCCTCAGAGTACTTGGCCAAGGGACTTTTGGGAAAGTAGTTCTAGCTAAGCATAAGAAAACAGGCCGGTTGTATGCCTGTAAGATCATTAAGAAAACAGCTGAGAAAGACTCAATTGATAAGATGATTAACGAAAAGGATATTTTACAAAAGATAAGCTCGCCGTTTTTGATTCATTTACTGGCCTCATTTCAAACGGCTGAACGTGTTTACTTGATTCTGCCCTATGTAGAAGGGGGAGAGTTGTTTAAACATCTTCAGGACGAGAAAGCTTTCTCTGAAGATAGAGCTAGAATTTACATAGCTGAGTTGTTGATTGCTGTAGAGCACTTACACCGGAATGGTATTATTTATCGTGATTTAAAGCCCGAGAACATTTTGTTAGATCGTGAAGGCCATATCGTACTTTGTGATTTTGGCATGAGTGTGCAAAATGAAGTGGCCCGTACTTACTGTGGTACACCCGAGTATATTGCACCGGAAATAATTAGAGGTGATGCTTATACTGAAGCAGTTGACTACTATACTTTAGGAGTTCTGCTCTACGAAATGGTAACGGGCAATCCGCCATTCCTAACTGGGGAGGGAGAAGATCGTGATGATTTAGAGAACAAGATCCTTTTTTCCGAGATAGAGTACCCTGAAGGCCTTTCCAGTGAAATCAAAAGACTAATTAGCCGGCTAGTCCGTAAAAGTCCCGAAAGGCGGCCCAAAGCCGAAGAGATCAAGCAAGAACCCTTTTTTAGCGGCCTAGAATGGGATAGAGTGGAAAGGAAAGAGTATATGGCTGAACTTATCTCTGTAGAAGATGACAAAGAAGAAAGCAATCCAGCCGAGGCTTCCGGAGAATCAAATGCAGTTGGTTACAAACAAACAATCCCTGGATTTACTTATTGCAAGGAAGAATGGGATGGTTAGATAAATTGATTTGGGCTATCTTATCTTACGTTTTGGTTTTGCTTTTGATTTAAACAACACATTAAATGACACTAACTTAAGTTTAGTTTGAGTTATGTTATGTTTAGTTTAGATTGGGTTGAGTTGAGTTAGATTATTATACCAACCCAATACTTAACTCAATACTTAACTAATACTTAACTAATACTTAACTAATACTTAACTCAATACTTAACTAATACTTAACTAATACATACTCTAGTAAAGAGATTCCTTGTGATAAGTGTGGGTACCGTTTATTAGATAAATATGGGTGTGTTAAAATAAGATGACGTCATACTAAGTTAGTATTAATAAGTAGTGTGTACTAAGCCAGTGATCAGGTTGATCGCATTGGTATAGTGTTGGCAGTGTTAGTACTGGGAGTGGCCGTATGACAACAGTACATTGGACTATGTCAATATCTAATTTATTATCTAGGTAGTACTCTATTGAGCAACTACTTCAATTCAACTTACCTAAACTCTAACTTAAACTCTTATCAAGATCTACCAACTATTTAATCAAAATAACAACTTAAGATAACATAACCCAACTCAACCCAATCCAACACAACTCAATCCAAACCCAAACCCAACTCAATCCAACCCAATCTCAACTCAACCCAACTCAATACTAACTCCAATCTCTTTTCTTTTTTATGGAAGACCAGTTCATTATTCGTCCCCCCGAGAGTATCAAAGATAAGCTCAATGAAGATGTTAAGAAAGGAGCCGTTCATAAAATAACAATTAAGATGATTTCCAGTAAAGAAGGTATTTTAACCTATGAAGGTAAGACATACACCGGATACTTAGTAGATCTACCTTGTATTGTTGAATCTCATAAGACTTTAGATAACAAACAGTTTATTAAGATAGCTGACATATCAAAGATCTTTGTTTTCTCAGATGATTCAGCCAATGCCCAAAAGATAGCAGAAGAAGCTTCTCTATCAGGTCTTACTCCTCCTATGAAGTACGTTCGTAACCGCCGCTTCCGACAACGTCTTACTAAAGCTCCTATCATTGAAGAGATAGAGAAGGCCGTTGCTCGTCTCTTAGAGATGGATAAAGAAGCCTTAAGAGTAGATGTACAGGTAATGAATAAGGATGAAGGTGATGAATCAGAAGAAGATGTTTCATCTTTAGCAGCCGAGATAGAACTTAATCTAATGGAGAGTGAAAAGATAACCAGAACTATAGAACCACTAACTACTGAACAAGATAACGAAGAGCTATCTAAGAAAGAAGAAGAACTTAAAGATCTACTGATTAAATTACAAGAGAAGAAAGAGCAACTAGAAACAATTACTAATCCAATTCTAAGGAAGAGATTCCAAGAAGGAGTTGATCTCTTAGAACAAGAGAAGAATGAAAAGGAAAAGGAGATAGCTGCTATCTTAAATCAAAAATAATTGTTCAAAATAAGATGAGATTTAAGTTGTATTTTGTTATGGTAGTGAGATAGGATAGGATTATAATCATGTTATGTTTGTTGTTGTATGTTTCTAACAGGACATTTCGGGTTTTTACAAGACGGCTAGAAAATTACCTAATAAGGAAATTTTCTTGTCTATAAATCGACCTGCAAATCAATAAAGACGAGAGTTTGAAAGATGGACTGAAGAAAACAACTGGGTCAACGGTTTTATTTTTGTTTAGCTTATTGATTTTGAGATGACGTCATCTTTTGCTTTTCGTTGGGCTTTGCTAATAAAAGTTGTTACTTACTTGAGATATAGTTTTGATAGAAGTTGTATTAACCAATGGATTTAATCGATTTTTATTCGGATTTTAATTCATCAATTCAAAATTCATTTTTTGGCAACGGAATAATTTCCTTATTAGGAAATTTTTCAAATTATAAATCTCGGTTTTTTATCAGTATTAATGAGTAGTATCGATCAACAAGAATTTACTGAATTTGTTCGACACTACTTTAAGAGTAATATAGAATCCCCCTCTACTGAACTTCGTGAACTACTGACGGATATATACCTCCTTACAAAAACAACAGAGACCAAGCCAACCATTGCGTCGTCCTTCGATATAAGTGGCATTCTCGTACCATTAATTAGTGCTATCGCAGGTTTAGCATTAGTAATAGGAATTATTACCGTATTAGTTGCTACTTATCGGAAATCATCTAAGAATAAGCTGATAGTTGAAGAGGAGACAGATTATCCATTCGGTAAATACAAGTGGTCTTCTGGTTACGATTATCAAGATCTTGATGACCAATCCTCTACATCGGGATGGCCTATTCAAGATGATGCTGGTGAGAGTTTGGCTGCATTCCAGGGGGAAGATCGCACAATAACTCCAGTTGAGCGCACTACAACACGCCCAAACCAACCAAGCACTTTAAAACAAACACTAACGGCTGAAGAACAAAAGCGGGCGAAGGAAATAAGCGTTGGATTAAACGGAAAATCGTATGACGACCTAATAGCGACGTACACTTTTGATCTACACAGACTACTCCCATTAGTAAACGGTGGCTTAGAACCCCAAATAGCTGAACCACAAACACTCGACCAACAGCCATTACGGACCCAAGTAGAATTCCTTATAGCTCAGATAAATTGGAGCTCTCGGGCAATAGAAGATCAAGTAATAGAACTAGACGGCTACCTCAGTGGATTAGAATCAGGCAACATGCATCAACAAGTACAAAAAGTAAGACAAATGATCCTGGCCAAGCACAGTAGGCTAGTGTCCCTAAAACAACAATACCAACAACTGCTAAGCAAACTTAAACGTGTACCAATAAACAAGCCCAACGAAAAGCAAAAGATGACGTCATCTCAAAATCAATAAGCTAAACAAAAATAAAACCGGTGGCCCAGTTGTTTTCTTCAGTCCATCTTTCAAACTTTCGCTTTTATTGATTTGCAGGTCTATTTATAAACAGGAAAATTTCCTTATTAGGTAATTTTCTACCCGTCTTGTAAAAACCCGAAATGTCCTGCTAGAAACGTACAACAAGTGACATACTTTGATACGGCATAATCGACTATTTATTGAATGTAGACGAAGATGAATGCAAAAATGACGTCATACTTAAATTGTAACTAATCCCAAGGTATCGGTTAAGATTTGATATGATTCGAATTCTCTACTAACCCCATACTAATAAGAATGCGATCAGTCAATAAATAGTGTTTTGAAATGAGAAAGAAGTAGTGGGTATCTAACAACCTGTAGTGCTGTCATACGACCACTACTCATTTCTCACAACGATCAACCTGATCACTGGCAAGCTACTCACTACTTAGTACTAAACCAATACTAACACGCAACTTTAATAGAATCAGGGTCTTATAACCAAATTAGTTTTGCATATCTACGATATACTTCGATATGACGTCATCCTCTCACTTACAGTCATATTTACTTAATAAAAGGTACCGGTGTTCGTCTCAAGGAATGTCTTTAATGGAGTATGTATTGGCTAATGGATGTTATCCATCCCATGGGCACTACACAACCCTACAATAAATCAAGATAAGATTGGATTATGTTATGTTAAATTTGTTATCTAAATATAGATAAGATTATATTTTTATTATTTAAATACTAATACAAGACGAACTTAAAATAATTCAAACTTAAACTTAATTTAATTTTTACTTAATTTAAACTTAAACTGAATTTTTACTTAATTTATTCCTGGCTGCGATTTGCAGGGGGTAAAAAATAAAGTCATTAACTTAAGCTTCAACTAAAATCCACTTTCCTTTTTCAGAATATATTTGCGTTCTAAAAAGGAAAAACGCAGTTGTGGATCAAAAAGGAATATTCCTAATAAGGTAATCCTCAAACTATATAAGAAAAGCCATATTAAGGTCATATGCATACTAACCTATTCCTCTCACTTTCTCTCTTTCTCTCTCTAACCCACGCCTTCGTCTACTACCCCATCCCTACTACTACTACTACTACTACTACCCCAGATGGTCTAACCCCCTACCCCTATAACCTCTATGACGACCCCCTTGCTTCGCAGTCCCTTCTAGCCCAAGTCTTAGATGAAGCCATCAATAACCCAGACCCAACTGTCCTTAATAAGTTAGCTGATGATATAGCTAATGAAGAGGACTACGAACGAAGACAAGCTATGGTAGTTAATGGTGGTACTGTTTTAGGCGGGTTTTCTCTTTCTTTTGATGAAGGTCCTTGTAGTAATACTAGGCAACTACTTTCTATTCTAGCCCAGCATAAAGTAACTTGTGCTTTTCATATTGATCCTTTTAAAGTAACTAGTACTACTCTACCTTTAGTTAAGGAGATGCTTAGACTAAACCATGTAGTTGGTTTAGCCGTAGTTAGTACAGTTGATTTAAAGAGTCTTTCTTTAGCTGAGTCTCAGCAACATATTCTAGCTGCTTTTAATGCTTTTAAGAAGCGATTAGGTTGGACACCTTTAAGTGTTCGTTTACCTAAGGAAGGTTATTCATCTGCTGATGTAGAGTATGCTTGTTCTTTAGGTCTAATAGTTAGTGAGCCAAATTATGATTTACATGACTATGAAGATCCACAATTTATTAGTACTTTATCTGAGTTAATATCTCAATCTGATCCCTTATCTAATTCCTTTGTTCTTGTTTTAAGAGATAAGTATATTAATTCTGTTAATTCTGTATCTGATCTTATCAGTTTAATGACTAACCATGGGTATCAGTTACTTAACTATCAGGATAATACAGGGATTGAGACTTCAAGTGAGCCAAGTGCTATTATGTTAGGTGATATGGGTGGTGATATGCATAATAACGATTGGGTTAGTATGCTTATCAAAAATCAAAAGCAGAATCAAAATAATGCTAAATCTAATCTCAATAATAATCAAAATGGGAAGGCAGCTGCTTTAATTATGGGTCCTGCTAAGAAAATCATTCCTAAGGTTGAATCTCTAGCTACTAGTTCAGCTGCAGCTATCAAGACTTTTACTATTGGTGGTCTTATCGTTATAGTTGCCCTCTTTATTTAACCTAATAAATAAGTTAGCTTATCTTATCTTATAACGTTATTTTAGTAGATCTTATGACGTCACATACCTAGATGGCAAAGGACTTATCTTATCTTAACTGATGACGTCACTTATCTTCACTTATCTTATCTTACCTTAACTTACCTAGATGGCAAAGGACTTATCTCTGGGGATGTATGTACGTCCGGCTCTTTCTAAGGCCATGATTTTACTTTCGGGTAGATCTCCATCCATAGTAATGGCATAAAGACCTTGTGTATATCCATCTAGATGTTGCCATCTAGCCATCCAAGAACTCTTAGCATTAATGATAGCAATTAGACCAGAAAACCTATCTGTAGTACAATCAAGAACATTATCTGTACTATCTTTCATTCTTAGCATAACACAATTATCACAACCTGATTCTTTGAACTGAGATTGAGTCTTCACTAGAGAACAGCCTAAACATGCTCTAAGCTTCTTGTTTATCGCCGGAGGAATAACCATTGCAAAAAATTGGACTGTTCAGTATAGATATAGATATCTTAATAAAGACAGATTGGGTTGGTATTTAGTTGGTGTTTGGTTAGTATTGGGTTGGTGTTTAGTTGGTGTTTGATTTGATTTAGTAACAACTTATCTTATCTTATCTTAATCTGTGATTTTAAAAACTCATAAAAGAGATAGGGAGAGTTTGGGTTGAGTTGGGTTGGGTTGAGATAGTGTGTGCTGATTTGGACGGTGGGTTGGCTGGGAGTGTATGGGTTGGGTTGGGAGTGCTTATTGGGATAAAGGAGGGAATTGAACGGGTATGGAGTAGGTTAAGGGGGTGGTCGAACTTTGCGTAGTAGGTAGAGATAGGTATGTGAGGTGTTGTGGTGATGGTAGTAAGATGCGTTAGTATGAATAAAGGTTGAGGTGAGTTAGTATTGAGTTGATTTGGTTTGGGCTGGGTTTAGATAAGCTATGGGGATTTGGTGTATAATTAAAGTAAAGTTTTGAATTAGATATGAAAGCCTATCTAATATACCTTGTGCTGATTGTGAATGGATGGAATGCGTGGTTGGGAAGTGCGACAATGGATCCTAATAATATAGATATGAATGAAAGTTACTTGCCTGGTGCTTTGCCTTTAGCACCAGTGGATGATACAAGACTTGGTCAACCTCCTGTGCGTAGGGAGGTGCCTGACTCGGCATCTTGGCAGTCGACTTCAAATATAGATGAGAATGGTATGTATTATAATACAACTTCAAATTCATCTATGTATATGAATAGTGGTATGGCGCCTAATTACAATGCATGCTTAGGTACGAGTGGAGGCTATAACTTTAATTCGGATGTTAGTTCCTATCAAAATGATGGTATGTGTTATGACTTAGATGCTGGCCGAATTTATGCTCCTGATAATAATGGCTTAAATCAAAATACTAACCCAATAGTTGACTTGACTACGAATAGCAACCCATATCAAAGTAGTAACTCTTATCAAAATGATAATATTTCTCAAAGTAGTAACTCGTATCAAAATGATAATGTTTCTCAAAATAGCAACTCGTATCAAAATGATAATGTTTCACAAAATAGCAACTCGTATCAAAATACTAACTCTTATCAAAATACTAACCCAATACTAACCCAAAGTACTAATACAAGACAACAAGTTGACAAATGCCAAGATACCAACCCAGTTCAAGATACTAACGTAACTCAAAGTAGTACTTTACAAGCTGACCAGGAGCTAGATGGTGCGCATATTTCCTCGGCGCTTAAGAATATGAATGAGCATCTGATGGTGTTGAGTCGTCTTATATTGGCCAGTCGCGCCTGCATTGTTTGTCCATTACATGTGCAACGCACCCGTTGCGTCTCGCTTTGGGCTAATGCTTTTGATTATACTCTGGGCGGAGTTGTAGCGACTAAAAGCGAACGTGGGGCAATTTTGCATCGAATAAGATCTCGAGTTGATGTTATCAAACAGATGCACGATCGAATAACGGAATTAGGTAAGTTCTTGACTATTTATGCACATTCGTACAGTAAGGAGTTTTCCCCTTGTAACCAAATGATTGCTTACTTGATAAAGCTGTTTGATAATTTGTATCTATCATCGGTTTCGTTGGATTTCAGCACGCCGATGGATATAGATAAGATGGAACGGCTAACTTGTTGCTACTTGGAGTTGGAATACAAGAGCTTGTGGTTAATTGGCTTGTTTTTGGAGAAGTTGGTTTATCTGCAACACCAACCAAACTATCCATTTGCTTCTATAGTTAACCAAACCATTATGTACTTGTTCTTAGCCCATCAGACTTCAGCTAATGCTGCCACTAATAACTGTGGTCTTGTCTCAATTCGGACCTACCACTATATTACCCAACTTTTAGATCTTTGTGTATCTATTTTAGATAAGAACATAACTATTATTACAGCTGAAACTTTAGTACTGCTATCTGCTCAAGATGCCTTTATTAGTCCCATTTCGGTAGGCCCCAATTCTACAGTCAATTATCGCCATATCCTATCCTGCTACAAATACCAATTTACTGCTCGCCACAATGCTGTTTCTATTCTATCCCAGCAAATCGTCTTCCAAACTCGGATTATTCTACTCTATAATTCCCTACTTGAACTTCTACGCCCACAAGAAACTGAGTCCATGGCCTTACCCATCTTATTAGGCCTGTTTAAGGAGTGTATACAAGGCAGTTCTCCAGCTATCCAAGAGTTAGCTTTCAAAGGGTTTGATCCTAATAACTATCAGCCATTCGTAAAGTATTTCATTGACAAAGCCCCAATTCCTTCCACCACTCGAGCTTCTTTATGTCATACCTTGATGTTCCAGCAATACCTAGCTTATTTCGGATGCAACCTATATTCAACCCCAGGCCACACATCAGTTGCCTCTCCTTCTCTAATACCCCTCCAAATTCTAGATGATCTAGCCCAGCGACTAATCCAATACAACCACGGCATAGCCCAAGGCACATGCTACACTGCCTATACCAAGACCCACACGTACGTATCTGATAAAGATCCATTCTATCAACAATTCAAATATATTCCTAAAATCGATTCTGACCCTGCTTATGAGCATACAGCTAAAGCCAAGGTAAGTCTCGACCAAACCGCCCAATCTCCTTTTTTTTACCCTATCTCTAATGATACATATCAACAAGCCTATTCTTAAAATAAATCCAAACCCAACTCAATCCCAAAATTGTAAGCCAGCATTTGTCTTTTTAAAACAATCTCACATTGGGCTAGTATAGATTAAGTTAAGTAAAGTATAGATTAAGTTAAGTAAAGTAAAGTAAAGGTTATGTGAATGTTAGGTTGGGTTAGGTTGGGGTCAGTTAAGTATAGATTATGAGATGATTTGTTATTAGCAGATTGGCAGTTTAATCTAAATCTAAATACTAACCCAATTCGTACACCAACTGATTTATTCATTCACAACTTCGATATCAAGGTAAGTTTAGATTGGGTGGAGTACTCAAGACCAACACATACTCTATTAAATATAGTACTTGAGATAAGTAGTGATGTCGTTTATTGAGTGAGTATTGGTTGAGTTGAAATAAGATGACGTCATATTAGATTGGTACTAAGTTAGTATTAGATTGGTATTAGATTGGTACTAAGTTAGTACTAACCCAATACAATATCAACTTATTGCCATCTAATTACGCTAGATATCAAAATCATAACATAATAACAGAACATAACGTAATACTAGCTCAATCAAGATCAGAAGCAAATCAAAATCAAATCAAAATCAAAATCAAATCAAAATCAAAGTCAAAACCAAATCAAAATCTTATCTTAAACATTTATTAGGATTACTATTCTTCAGTCAGCGTTTCCAGCAGCACTAAAAAGTGCTCGGCATCTCGATACACCGCACTACCTTCCGCATTATACGCCATCGCATTATCACACATTTTACGAACATCACTGGCAAACTCAGCTACATTAGCATACGACTCCAAATTGTCCCGAATTTCCGCTAAAGAGATAGGCGACTGAATATACTCATAGTAGTCCGGATAAATACTTGGATCCGGTAGTTCTTCAAATAAGACCGCCCGACGTCGACCACTCTCCGTACTCCGCATAATACTCTCTAGAATCTCCTCACACCGGGCAATCACTCGAGCCTGCCGCCGACCCGCCCAAGCCGCACTCTTCCGCCGCCGGGGACCCGTTTCCTCCTCAGCCACTTCCTGTAACTCCGCCCCCAGTAAGGAAGGAGCAGGTCCAGCATACAGCTCAGTTGGACCCAATCCACCTGCATCCATCTCCTGGAGAGCAGCTAGTTCAGCCGGAGTACGGGCTAGGACTCGATTCAAATCAGCATCTGACGTCACGGCTAAAGAATCATCCCCTTCACCCCCTTCACCTTCAAATATATTCCGTAGTAATGCTTCCCTCTCCTCATGCGTCGTCCGATTATCAAATCTACCCGCTTGAATAATCTTCTCATCCACATGCAACTTATGCGTGGCTTTCTGCAAGATATACTCCTCAATCGAATCGGCCGTTACTAACCGGAAAATCCTTACTTCCTGAGTCTGACCAATCCGATGGGCCCGATCTTGTGCCTGCTGATCAGCATGTGGATTCCAATCAGAATCAAAAATTATCACTGTATCAGCTGCTTGTAAATTCAAACCCAATCCACCCGCTCGTGTACTCAATAAAAAGACCGAATGCTGAGCTGTTGTATCACTAAATTGAGCAATTAATTCTGCTCTTTCTTCAGCCTTAACAGCTCCATCCAGTCTTAAGTACTTAACTCCCTCCATTACTAACATATCTTCCATAATAGTCATAACTTGCGTCATTTGGAAGAAGACCAAAACCTTATGGCCAGTAGCACAAAGCTTATGCAACATCCGTCGGACAAGTTCAAACTTCCCTGAAACTCGATAAAGCATTTCATTGTTAACCTTAGCCGGATTAACTGCTTCTTCTACCGTACTAAAGACAAAAGGATGATTACAGATCTTACGTAATTGCATAATAGTATTGTTTAAACGCTTAGTGCCTTCTTGCTTATTAGCAGCAGCTGATCGGACTTCATTATAAAGAGATCTCTGTAAGCCGGACATACGACACTTGATAACAGTCTCTACCTTTTCTGGTAGACCGGCTTCAACGTCTTTCTTCAACCGCCGCAGTAAGAAAGGTCTAAGTACTTTATGCAACCGCTTAATAATAAGTAACTCCTCTTCTTCATTCAAGTCAATCTTCTCACCCGCATGGGCTACTGGAGCACTAAACCACTCATCAAAAGAACCACCAGCACAGAAGATCTTTGGAAGTACAAAGTTAAGTAAAGACCAAAGTTCAGGTAAGCTGTTCTGTAAGGGTGTACCGGTCAAAAGTAACCTAAACTTAGACTTATAGTAAGTATTCATAACAGTACATAACTTAGATCCAGCATTTTTCATCCGGTGTCCTTCATCTACAATAGTATACAACCAAGATATCTTAGATAAGAAAGCTCTATCTCGAATTACATACTCAAAAGTTGTTAAAAGTACGTTAAAATGAGAAGTGAGTGTTTCTTTCTTAAGATCACGACGTTGACTAGGATCACCTTTATAAGCCAGGACTTTAATACCAGGAGCCCAACGGGCAAATTCTGAAGACCAATTAGAAAAGGTAGATAAGGGTACAACCACCAAAAAAGGTAGATTTACCTGTTTCTTCTCCAAAAGATAGCAAATAAAAACAATCGCTTGTACTGTCTTCCCCAAGCCCATCTCATCAGCCAAAATACCGTTTAAACTATTATTATAAAGAGAAACCATCCATTCAACACCTTTTAATTGATACTCACGTAATTGGCCATAAGCCACTGATCTAGGTTGTTCCTTGATCTGTTCCTTAGCACTATGAGCGGCATCAAAGTAATCAGTTGTTTCATGGGAAGGCAAAGCTTCATTATTAGATAAATTTTGATTTTGATTTTGATTTTGATTTGGGTTAGATAAATTTTGATTTTGATTTTGATTTTGATTAGATAAACTACTAATATTTTGATTTTGATTTTGATTTTGATTAGATAAACTACTAATATTTTGATTTTGATTTTGATTTTGATTAGATAAACTACTACTTCCAACTAGACTTCCTTGTTGTAAACGAATTCTAGCCTTAAGTAGGGCAATATACTCATCAGTCTTCTGCAGTATGTGCGTTAGTCGTGTATTCTTCTCCTGTCTAATTAGCTTTAAGTACTCCTGTTCGTCATTTGATTTAAGTGCTTGAATTCTAGCCCTCTCTGCCTTCTTCTTAGCCTTCTCCTCCTCTTTCTTGTGCTTATCATGAATGGCATTAACGGCAATAAAGATACGTTGCTGATTAGCCGTTTGATCCTTTTGCATTTGGGCCATCCTTAGTGCTGCTTGTCTGACTAGCTTCATCGTTCCCAGCCACCAAGCGACCTTCTTAGCCTCACCTGCTGCTAAGTGCCTGGTTTCTAGTTCAGATAAGGCGCGTAAGTCATAAAGATTCTCTTCTAGATGGGCAGTAGAAGTATTAGCGGCTGAAAGTAAGTGGGGAGATAAGATTTCTTTGATACCACGATAAACATTACGTCTAAGAACCTTTTGTTCTTGTAAGAGTCCTATCTTTCTTATCTTTAGAAGAGTATTAAAAGCATCAGATGTATTTTGTTGGGAGAGATAAGCTTTTGGATTTTGCATAAGGTCTGATAGATTGATACGGTTACGCTCGGCATATTTTTGCAGAAGATTATGGATGGCTTGGTCAGCTTTGGCGCGTTGAAGGCGATTGCGTTCTTGTTTGAGTGTTTCTACGTCAAAACCGAGTGGTAAGTGGGTAGGATGCATTCTTGCTGCCGCTTCAAAATCGATTTTAAGAGCCTTATCTTCAGCTGAAGTTGTGAAAATTCCAGAAACACCAGAAACAAATAAACCACGACGGGCGTTAAGGAAAGCAGCCCATTCACGTTCATCCCCTTTCATAGTAAATAAAAAAAAGAGACAATAAATTGGGATAAGATAAGATTGAGTTTAGTATTTGGTTTAGTATTTAGTTGGGTTAGGATTGGGTTAGTATTGGTTGGAGTTGGTTTGGTTGTAGTTGGTTGGGTTAAGATTTTGATTTTAGTTTTGATTTTAGTTTTGATTTTGATTTTGATTTTAGTTTAATAAGGTATTAAGTTGAGTTAAGTTGGGTTAAGATTGGGTTGAGTTGGTAGATGATGTAGTTGAGTTGAGTTAGATTGAGTTAGTAGATGATGTGATTGAATTAGATCCTATTTTGAAACTTAGTCTGAAGTTGTAGTTGGGATGGTCTTGTGGAGATGTAAGTTGATCTGTAACAGTATATTAATTGATGAATGATGGGGATTGTGGGATGACGTTGCAGTTTTAGATTAAGGTAAGTTATGTTTGGGTTATGATTGGATTATGGTTGGTTAGATAATGCATTCATACGACCAGTACCTATTCCACCCACTATTTAGTATACTAACTCAATGCTAACTCAATCTTAACTAATCCAAACTTTATTAAAGACGTACCTATTGGGTTAGTAGTGAATGTAGGCGATGATATGACGTCATACTCAAATTTTGATAATGCCAGAGTATCCGTTAAAAGTTGATACCATTCGAATTCTTTACTAACCAAATACAAACCAAATACTAATGCGATCAATCAATGAATAAGTGATTTAGTATGAGGAAGAAGTAGTGGCTGGGTAACGGCACTACAATTAGCCTGATTACTGGCAAAACCACTCACTATTTAGCAATACTAACATCAATAACAACACCAACACTAACGCAATCCTATCTTAAGACACTCATATTTATCTAATAAAAGACATCAATACTTATCTCAAGTAATATCTTTCATAGAGTATGTATTAGTTAAGATGGACTTCGTATTGAGTATGTTGTATGTTCCTAAAAGGACATTCCCGGGTTTTAAAAAGGCGGGAAGAAAATTACCTAATAAGGAAATTTTCCTGTCTATAAACAGACCTGTAAATCAATAAATACGAGCGTGTAAATGGCGGACAGAAGAAAACAACTGAGTACTACATAATCAATGGATTTGATCGATTTTTATTCGGATTTTACTTCATCAATTCAGAATTTATTTTTTCTGGTAACGGAATAATTTCCTTATTAGGAAATTTTCTAAATTATAAACCCTGGTTTTTTTAAAGTATCAATGGCTACTATCAATCAACAAGGCATTGCTGAACTTTCTCAACGCCACTCTTCAAGTGTTATAGGATCCCCCTCTACTAAAACTATTACTTCGTCTTTTGATATCACTAACCCTCTCGCCATACTTTGTCTTATCGGAGCTTTAGTACTATTAATAGGACTTATTATTGCCTCCGTTGTTGTTTACCGGAAATTATCTAAGAAGAAACAGGTATTTGATGAGGGGAAATACCGGCAAGTAGGTAAATCCATGTGGTATGTTGATCACAAGGGTGAATCTCTTGATAACCAACCCTCTACATCGGGAGGGCTTATTAAATATAATAATGAGAGCCCGGCAGCATTCCAGAGGGGCGGCCACATAAGAACTCCAGTTAGGTCTACTACAAGACACCCAATCCAACCAACCCCTTTAAAACCAACACTAACTGCTGAAGAACAAGAGTGGGTGAATCAAGTAGACCTTGGATTAAGCGAAAGAGTGCGTAAATTCCTAATAGCGTGGCACACTTCTCATATAAACAGATTAACCCCATTAGTAAACAATGGTTCAGAACCCCAGGTAGATGACCCAAAAACACTCGAAGAACTACCATTAAGAGGCCAAATACAAGCAGCTATGTGCGAGATAGATCAGAACACTGAGCCATTCCCAGGTTGGGTACAAAAACTAGACGGCTACCTCCGTGGATTAGCACCGGGCGAAATGCAGCAACGAGTACAAGAAGTAAGACAAAAGATCATATCCTGGAACAGTGTTCTGATGGGCTATCAACAACAATACGAACAGCTGCTAACCACACTCCGATCCAATCAACCCAACGGGCACTTCTAAAAACATAAGACCAACAAAATCTTATTTTGAGATGACGTCATCTTTTCAGTCACGGTCGTATATGTTGTATGTTCCTAGCAGAACATACCCGGTCCGGAAAAGGCAGGAAGAGAATTGTCTAATAAGGAAATTTCCCTATCTATAAACAGACCTGCGAATCAATAAATACGAGCGTGTAAATGGCGGACCGCAGAAAACAACTATATACACTCAACAAATGCACTACTACATTCTATCAAGAGAAAGTACTACTAGAATTTGTATTAATCACACAAGACAATCATAAAAGCATATCTAACTATCCACACTGAAATAGAGATGATAGCAACACAATCATAACATAAATCACAACACAATCATAACCCAAATGGATCATTGTTTATTGAAAGACGAATAGATCTAAAGACTTATTCTAAAGATATATGATATACCAACTCAATAAGATATATCAACCTAATACCACCGCAACACCAACTCAACACCAACTCAATCCTAATGAAGACTTACTGGAAGAAAGGTAGGTTTAAGCACTCTTGGGCAGTTAGTCGGTTTTGGTGGTCGTACTGGAGAACACCTTCTAGTACTTCAAAGATCTGTTTAGTGTGCGCCCCAAAGGTTTTACTGGCCTCTTCTTTGAGTTTAGGCCAGAGTCCTTCTTTCGGACAGTTCTTAATACACGCCAATAGATTAGGAGAGGGAATAATCCCATACTTCTGAATGTAAAAGGTAAACTTATCTTTACCTAGAACCTTCACTATTTTGGCAAGTTGGTCCTCATTAGAAGAACCATTGAACATCGGCATCCGTTTTAAAACCATCTCACAAAGAACACAACCAAAAGTCCAAAGATCTAAAGAGTAATCATAATGCCGATAATTAACCAATAATTCAGGAGCTTTAAAATGCATACTAGCCACACCAACACTATAACTTGTACCTGGAATATAATACTCAGCTAAACCCCAATCAATAATTTTGATTTCTTTAGAATCATGATCAATAATTATATTGTGCGGTTTTAAATCACGATGCATAATACCCAGAGAATGCACAGAATCAAGTGTTTTTAAAATCTCACGACTATAATACCTAATATCTTCTAATGTAAAACGTTTGAATAAAGCCCGAGTCTCTTCGTGCTTCTGATACTTGAAAACTAAAGCTCTAGTTCCAGATTCTGGATCTTTAACTATATCTAATAACTGAACTACATTGGGTAATCCTACTAAAGTCTTTAGAATCTTAGCTTCCCGACAGATCTTCTTCTCGCGGACTGGCTTTAAGACCTTTATAACACATAAATTCCGATCTTTTGTTGTCCCTTTAAAGACTTGAGAGTACTTTCCTTTACCTATATAGTCCTTAATTTTGTAAGTATCAATATTACCGTACTCTAGCTTGTATAAAGAGTATTCATAGTAGGCAGGACCCTTTTGAATAGCATTGTTAGTATATACTCGAGACTGTGTTTCGATAACCATAATAAAAAATAAGACGAAGTAATTAAATCTAAGGCTGGTGCCCCATAGGATCCCAGCAAGCAAGCAAGCATCTTCCCATGCTTATTTCCGACTAATCAGCCGGATAAAATAGATACTACACTCGATCAAAGCAATGCCTTGAGAAGTGTTGAAAAATAAAAGAGAGAATATCTACTATTGGGTTGGGTTGGATTGAGTTGGGTTGGGTTAAGTTGGGTTGGGTTAAGTTGGGTTGGGTTGGGTTAAGATGATGTTAAGTTGTAGTATATTGGTAGTGGTGTTGAGTTAAGTTGGGTTAATGTGATGTTAAGTTAAGTTGAGGTAAGTTAAGATAAGAATATATTGACGTAAGATGATTTTATTAGTATAGAAATGGTTTTGGCTGAGTTTTGGTTGAGTTTGGTTTTTTTCCTTTTTGGGTAAGTGAAAATTCCAAAAATTACCCGAAAAGGAAATTTTTAATAAAAATTCTTAAGATCATAAACCTTCTAAATAAACATCTAAAACCATCTAAATTTAACAAACTTAGCAGAACTTCCAATTATTACCACAAACCACACAGTGCACATAAGTAGTCATTGGTTCATCAGCACTACGAGTCTGTAATTGCCGATAAGTACACTTCCTTTGCTTGCACTTATTACAAAAGAAGATATCCGTTTCTGCCTCCTGTTTAGCTATAGTTGAGTCTAAAATAGACCTTTCTAGTATTTTGGCCTCCAATTCTTTCAACTCTTTCGACTTCATCTCCTCACTAGACATCTTAATGAAAGAAACAGCATCAATCACTCCATTATAAACACTCGCACATAACCACTTATTAGTTGCCTCTTTCAAATTCAAGTACTTAGATCGAAACAATTTACTGTACTCATTCGGACTATCAGATCTTCTCTGAATTTCTTCTTCTAACATCATTCCTAAATGTGCCGATCGTTCAGCATCCCGCCCCTCAATCCGTTCCAAAAACACTTTAGACAGTATCTCCCGACAACGCGTTCTTGTCTCACTATTATCCATGACAAAAAATTAGACCACCAATTACTATCCCAATCTACTTACTCACTCACTCATATCTACTTGCTTACTTAATACTTACTCAACTTAATTCATCTACTAACTTAATACTAACTTACTCATATCTACTAACTTAATACCAATGCAATAATCAACTTATATTAATACTAAACTCATCTTAACTCATCTTAACTTAAACTTAAGCTTAAACATCAACCTCAACCCAATCTTAACTTAACTTAATACTAAGCTCAACTTAACCCAATCTTAACTTAATACTAAACTCAACATCATCTTAACTCAACTTAAACTTAAACATCTTAACTTAACTCAACATCATATAAACACATCTTAACTTAACTTAATACTAAACTTAACTTAATACTAAACTTAACTCAACTTAAACCAAACCAATCTAAACCCAACATCAACACAACCCAACTTAAACCCAACATCAACCAAACTCAACACCAAACCCAACCCAATCTTAACTCAACTCAACCCAATCTAAACATCAACACCAAACCCAACACCAACCAAACTCAACCAATCACAACCCAACTTAATACAAATCTGGATAAAAGTGCTTTATTAGATAATTCAACTGTTAAAAATAACAACTAAATCTTACCAAATCTTATCAAATCTTCTGCTTTTTGAAGATCCAGTGCCCGGGATTGTTCTCATAAGCCAGCCTAAAAAGCTTCTCAGCCTCCTTCTTCATCTCCACTCGCTCTGATACATCAGTTAAGTCCTTAATGATAAACTCAGAAGTAAAAACGTTCTCCATTACGTGCCTAGTAGCCAGTAAGTGTCTAACGTTCATCTTCTTAATAAAGACACGTAAACTGCCATGTCTCTTCTTCTGATGCTCAGTCATATCCTCAGTTAAAGGCTTAGGAACCTTTTCTAACCCAATTACAGTCACAACATTACGATCGTTTACTTTTGATATATCTTCAACTATCACACCTTTAAATCCTGCATATCGGCCTTTTAAGAGCAAAACAACTTCATCTTTGGCAAACATCGTTAATGAACAGGGTATTAAAAAAATTAAGAAATGGTTCGATTGAACTTAAGAATGGCTTATCGGTTAGATAGGGAAGGGGAGACTGAAAGTGAAGGAAATGGGTCATTTGAGAGTTGGAAGGTGGCTGAGAGGGAGATACTTAGTATTTATGATGTAGTAGGTCGTAGGAGGCTTAAACCGAGTGAAATGGGGCGATTATTGAAAGGACTGGTGGCGGAAGATAGTCGGGAGAGGGAGTTAGTAGGTCGGGTAATTGCTGAAGTGAGTGTAAATGCACTGGAGGAGTACCGTAGTTGGTTAGTAAGTACGGCGGTTGAGTACTTGGTTGGGGAGATAGAGGGATGTTTAGGGGGATTAGCGGGAGTTTTAGGAGTACTAAACCGACTGGGGGTGCAGCGGATGGAAGTTTTAGAGGTATATTTGCCTTTACTGGGTAGGAGTTTAACTCAGAGTATTAGGTTGGAGATAGTAATGGGGGTAAGGGAGTGTTATGTAGAGGGAGTGGATGGGGAGGGAATGGAGAGTTGGGATTGGGTGATTTTGGGTATACGTAAATTATGCCGGGAATTCTTACCTTTAGAAATGGTAGCTAGTCTGTACATAATTGAGAATATAGTAGTGAGTGGAGTAGAGATAGGGAAGGAGGCAGTGGGGGCTTTAGTACAGGTTTTAGAGATAGGATTAAGAAGTGAACATCAACGAGTGATAAGAGTGATTGGGCGGATGTTGGAAGTACCGGCCGTGCAAAGTGTATTGGGGAAGTATAGTGGGATGGCAGTGAAGGAATTGTTTGCTACAGTTTATAGGTTATCACAGGTTTACTGGAAGAGAGATGAGCAAGCGGTAGTATGTGGGATTTTAGAAGCACTGTTTTGTCTGAACAATCGGGCTTTTGATGTAGCCCTTCAAGAGTACAATCGCGTGCGTTATGAGCAAAGGTGTAAGCTAAAGAGAGTGGTTTAGTATTGTATTGAGTTGGTATTAAGTTATGTTAAGTTGGTATTAAGTTGGTATTGTGTTGGGGTAAGTATTAAGTTATGTTAAGTTAGAGTGGTATTAAATTGGGGTAAGTAGAGCTAAGTGGAGTAGTTCTGTAGATGATATATAAATTGGTGTATTATTGTATTGAGTTAGTATTGTATTAAGTTGAGTTGAGTTGAGTTGAGTATTAAGTTAGTATTGTATTAAGTTGGGGTAAGATTAGATTGGTCTTTATTAGTATTATATGGATGCTGGTCTGAGGTGGGTTGGAAATTACTGGGTTAGAATGTAAATAGCCTGGCTGTGGAGTGAAGTGGTGTTAGATGAGGTGGAGTGGTATGAGATGGAATGGAGTGGAGTGGAGTGAGGGGTGAGGTGGAGTAAGTTGGAGTGGAGATGGAGATGTGCGTGTTTGCTTTTTTAGTTGGATGCGGGTAGTGCCTTTGGGACGTGAAGAAGAAGCAGCTGCTATCTATGGACACTTAAAGAGTGCGGTTGAAGGTCGAGATCATGGAATTCTTTATGTTAGTGGAATGCCGGGATGTGGGAAGACTTTGACTTGTCAGAATATTCTTAAAGTAATGGCTGAGAAGTATACTGAGGTGAAAATAGTAGAGATTAATTGTGGAGGATTGATTCTTCCTTCTGATGTGTTTTTGAAAGTACACCAACAGATTGTTCCGGGGGTAGAACAGTCTTCGCCTAGACAGTTGGAAGAAGCTTTGAAACACGAGGTTTATACGATTATTTTGGCCGATGAAATAGATATGCTGATAAGTAAAGGTCTTGGGTCTTTGTATGGACTTTTAGAATTACCTTCACTTTGTAAGAATGTTTACTTGGTGAGTATTTCAAATACTTATAACCTGCCAGATAGACGGTTGACTTCTAAGGTAAGAAGTAGATTGGGTTGGAATCGACTTAACTTTGCGATGTACAAGAAGGCACAAGTAGTTGGGATTTTGAAAGAGGCTCAAACTAGTAGTAAGTTTACAACTGAAGCTATTGAGTATTGTGCTAATAAGATATGTACTTTGAATGGAGATATTAGGAAGGCATTTCAGATTCAAAGATGGGCGGTTGAATATGCTGACAAGAACAATATTGCGGAAATAGGCATACGTGAAATAGATATAGCTATTAAGAATGTCTTTTATTCAGTACAAGGTAGTTTTATTCAAGGTCTTTCTCTTTACCAGCAGATTCTTCTGCGTATTATTGCTCATAAAGGTGCTGGTGCTTTTCCCAACTCTGTTTATGAAGACTTCAAGAGTACTCTTATTCTGAAGAACTTACCGGTAGTGGGTTACAAAGAGTATGAAGCTCTTATTGCACGTCTCAGTACAATAGGGGCTCTTAAAGGCCGTAGCAACAGTCCTGTTCTAGAAACCAAATACATCCCAGAAGAGCTAGATGCCATCCTCAATGACCAAAACAATCAGCAACTCGAAATCATCACCATAGGATAATATTAAATTGGATTGTGTTACATTAAGTTAGTATTGTGTTAAGTTTGAGTTGTGTTAAGTTAAGTTAAGTTAGTATTGTGTTAAGTTGTGTTGAGTTGATTTATGCTGCTATACTACATTACAATTACAATCACATTATAAGCTTATCTACCACAACATACCACACCACACCACACTACACTACACCACACCACAATATAACTTAATAAACTGTTAGCTAAATTTAAAGTGTTCTCATAAATATTTCCTTTTTAGGTAATTCAGTAAAGAACTAGCATTTTCATTAAAAATTCCAAATATTCAACTTATTCAATATATTCAATATATTCAAAAACTTAACCCAAAACTAGCCCAAAACTAACCTAATACTAACCCAAAATAAACCTAACTGAATACCCAACTAAGACCAACCTAAACCAACTCCTACTTTACTCTACGTCACTCTAGATCATCTCAACTTAACCCAATCTAATCCAATCCGATCGAATGACATATTTATTTGTTTCTTTGTTTGTTTCTTCATTATGGATAGTCGGGCGGAAGAGATACACCTAATACTAGATAACTTAAAGGATGCTGATCCTGGAGTTACCCATTCAGCTCTTAGTATGCTAGTACAGAAACTTCGGTCTTCTACCTCGGTGGCTTCAACTTTGCCTAAGATTCTTATTTACTTGATCTCCCAGAAAGACTCACTTAAAGAGCGGTTGGAATCGCTTAGTGGTGAGAACAGACGGATTATGGCTGATATTCTTTCGGTTATTTCGGCTACTTCCGATTCGATTGATGCTCTTAATTATAGAGTTGAGGGAGGATCGACTTCTCTTGACATTTGGGGGCACCAGTACATTAAGAAACTCTCTAGTGATCTGATTACGTACCACCAGAATTTAGGAAGTTTGCCTGCTCAGCGCTTGTCGGAAGTCTTAAAGGAAGTCCTGCACTGTCTTTTTCAGTTCAATTCTGAGTACGATGCGATTGATTTGTTGCTGGAAATAGATAAGTTGGAAGAGTTACCAGCCTATACTGATTCTGATAATTTTGATCGAGTGGCTTCTTACTTAGTGCCTTTACTAGCTTACTTAGACCAGCCGGTTAAAATGAAGGCTAAGTCTGTACTGATTGATATCTATAAGAAAGAGAAAAGAACAATTGAGTACACAACTTTACTTATTGAAACCAAGCGTATAGAAGAGATTCAAACGGCACTGCAAACAGCTAGTCCAGTTGATGCTCTGCAAATGGCCTGTATTCTTTCTAAGCACAATCTTTGGCTGCCAGTTAAAGATAAGCACATTCAAAGTGTTATTTATGGACACCATATGGCTAGACTGAATAAGTACGTGGCAGATCAGTTGGGCCTAACTGCAGATAAGGATCGTGGTCTAGGCTCTTTCCCAGAAGCTCTAGCTAAAGCATCTTTTGCCCATGAAGCGATTCCTGAACATGATAACAAGAAAACCTACAAGATTTCATCACAGGCAGCTAAAGGTCTGCTTTATCTTTGGGACCAACAGAGAGCTATGGTTGAGGTCGAGGAGAACTTGTTTGCTGAGGACGGGTATGTCCGAGCTGCTTCTATCTTGGCTTTAGCCGTTAGTTCTTGTCGGACGCGTGATGAGAATGAAACTGTCCTGGCCGCAACTAGAGAGGCTCTTTCTTCCCATTCAACTACGCAACGACTTGTTCTGCTGGAGGCTTTGGCCTTACAGTATACAGGTACGGCTCGTCTGGATGTTTATGATTTGGTTAAGCCGTTTATGCAAGCTGATCAGCCAGAAGTATCTCTTTTTGCCATTTATGTGGCCGGATCTATCTTTGCCGGTACGGCTGATACGGAAGTTCTTGCTGAATCATTACAGATTTTAGTCGAACGACCGGCTGCTGCGCCCTTTGCTAAATTTGCCCTCCTAGGTATTGCCTTGCTCTTCTTCCAGATTGGTGATGCGGTTGAGCCAATGCTAGAACTGTTACAAACGGCTGGAGCACATGCTATCTCATTAAGTATTCTATCCCGGGCTTTGGCCTATTTTGCTACGGGTAGTGCCCAGGTGTTACATTCGCTGCTTAAGAACGCCTTGGAAGAAGGCTCGCCTGCTGAGAGTGAAGAAGAGTCGCCTGAAACTATTGAGTACAAAGACGTCTTTGGAATTCTAGGCATTGCTTTAGTTGGTTCAGGAGATGAGACTTTAGCCCAAATGGCTACGCATATCCTGGAAGGAGCTGTTTTACTGGACAGTCCTCGTGCGCAAATGGCTGTGCCTCTAGCCCTCTCGCTACTCCATCTTTCTGGGGCTAAGCCTGAAGTTCTAGAGACGCTTAAGCGCTGTGCGCATACGGGCGATGCTTCGGTCATTGTTGCTTCCTTGGCGGCTCTGGGTCTAGCAGCGGCTGGTACTAACAATGCCCGGGCAATTGCCGCTCTAGAAGAAATGACGAGTTTCTGTGGGAAGGGTGCACCAGGGAGTACATTACGTATTGCCCAGGGCCTGATTCGGCTGGGGAAAGGAGCAATGAAGATTTCTTTGTGTAATGGCCAAACACCATCAGTTCGATCGGTAGCTGGAGTGCTTGGCTTTGTATTTGCTTTACTTGATGGCGGCGCTTGTATTCTTGATCGGTATTACTTTACTATGATGCTTATATCACCCGGGATTGTGCCCAAGTACGTGGTGACAGTTGACGCGGCCGGCGAGCCTATTGAAGCTCGAATTCGGGTCGGTACTCGAGTTGATATAGCTGGAGTAGCCGGTCGGCCCAAGCGTTTGGCGGGTGCGCAGGTACACTCTTCTCCCATTCTATTACAGGCCACTGAGGCGGCGGAAGTCCTTGGCGAGACTCCTACTTACCACTGTACTGAAGAAATCGTCGTGATTGATACTGCCAAGAGAGAAGCAGACGTATCATAAGAACCATAGCAATAAATAGTGCTTAGTTAAGTTAGTATTTGAGTTGGTATTTTGGTTGGGTTAGATTAGGTTAGTACTTGAGTTAGATTGAATTGAGTTGGATGGAGTTGGTACTTGAGTTGGTATTTGAGTTAGATTGGATTGGGTTAGATAGAGTTAGTACTTGAGTTAGTATTTTGATTGGGTTGTGGCTATATAAACACCCCGTGGCGTGCCTGATAAGAATTGCTTTTGGTTTTTAGATTATAACTATGAACTTAGCTCATTTAGCCATTAAGGTAGTGCTGGTAGTGTTAAGTGCTAGAATGACACTCGCGACTAATTTGGCAGGGCCATCCGATGGTATGGGCTTAGATTCTTATGGCAATTTAGAACCAAAAGGAATTATCAACCAGTTTATGTGTAGACTATTTGTCAATTCTGTCGGCCTAGGGCATGGTGAGCAGACTCTAAACTATGACATTATTCCTGACAACAGCCCGGCTCGCACCGGCACCTATAGAATCCAAATCTTAAGCCTTCGCGTCTACTTAATTCTTCCAAAAGTAGATTCCATAGATTATTATACATATACCCAGATGGTCAAGTCAATAATTAGCTCAATTGAAGTGTGTCAGCTAGTGATTCCTCGGATTGCGGTTAGTTGGCCCAAAGAATCCTTTATGGCGGCATTTACTATATTAAACACGGTTAAAGCCACCATGATTCATATACAAGAGCGAATACCAAAAAGGCAGAGCCTGTCCACTCGCCCCTTTAACAACATGTATGAGGAGATAACCGAGCTGCGCACTAAATTTCGCTGGGACCCCCCTCGAGTTGATCGACTCATTCTTTCTGCCAAAACATTCATTCTTATCAAAATGCTTGATCACCTCTATGATCACATGACACTTAAGAGCTTTAAGATTGTTATTTATTACCACCATTTGGGGGCCAGGCACGACAATGAGGCAATCACGATTCACAAACACCCGTACCATCTTATTTTTCCCCAATCATACTACCGCCGCAACTCCCCCGATATTCCTCTCATTCTAATGCCCGGTGTTTTAGCTCTCGGCCTAGATGTCTACAAAGAACAAGTCGCGCCTAACACTTTTCATTGTCAACTATTTGCCATTGATATCGATGCCGATTGCTTAGCTATTTTTAAGATAGGCACTAATTCAACCGACCAGCAAATTAGTCCCATTTTCGGTCTGCTTAAGTCCGTTTGTCTTATACTAATCCAAATTGGACCCACTACAGTGAGACTCAAATTCCCCGACAGCAACATTCAGAACGTAGAATGCCCGCCCCTATCAACAGTTGCCAATTTTCTAAACTGTATCTACATCCCCGGCACTACTTTTGCTCTGTTCAAATTCCAACCTGCCCAAAATACAAGTACCAGCCTCAACAGCGACCCTACCATTACAACCATCTTTCCTAGTATTTGGCTAGAGTGCTGCCAATCAGACGCTCTTATATACATTGTCAATAACCTAGCACCTAGCACGTTCCTAAACGTTTACCTAACTCCTTCCTCTTATCCCCAGCAACTCAGCGACCTTCTAACCACCCTTAAACCCACATCTCCCCCACGGGTATTCATTCAACTCAACATCCTCAAGTACATTCTCAGCCAACTCAACACTAATAATCTCAGCAGCCAGTCCCAAGCTCTTAACAACTACTACCCCTACCTAATCAACCATACTCCATCCATCCAAAACGAATCGTGCTATAATATCATCGATCTGTGCAACATACTTGTCTCTCTCTATTACAAATCACGGTCCGATAAAAGTTACATCTACCACCAACTACTTCTCCATTTGGAGAATCCCCCCAACACCCAAGTATCTTTTCTAATCTGCCCCTTCGTCCACACCTTCGCCAACCATCCCAAAGGCCTTCTTGTTTCCCAAGTCCTTTTCGGCCAGCAAACACTAAACACCCGATACATAGACTTACGAGTTGAACATTACTACCACGGCGCCTCCGCCGTCATAATCAATCACATCCAAGAACTCCTAACCCATTCAGAATACTTCCTACCCAATGAACAGCTTCTCACCAGTTTAAGAAGTGTCTACCTCTACTTCCAGCACGTACCCTACCAATCAAATGCACTCGCTCTCTTATTTACCTTCATTGACTTTGTCTGCCGATTCAACTACCCCAACCTCACCATCTACATATTCTACCGCTACTTATACCCTGAACTAACCCAATCTATCATTGAGCACATCGCAAAGAAATACAACCGAACCACACCAACCCACAACTCCAAACTCGTTTTCTACCTCAACCTCGCCCAAACTCAAGTCAAAGTCCCAAGCACTAACTACCACGTTCTTACATATGATGATTTCAACCACTTCCCCAAGGGTATTTTCTATAAACTCAACTGCCACAACTTCCTCCTGTTCGTCGCCACCCCTCCAGCCTATACAACTACTACCACTACCACTACCCCCCAACCCAATTGCTTCAACTATCCACCACCTCCCATTCAACCTAATAATCATCTACCAACTCCCAACTACTCAACTCGCCCACCTGCTCCCAATCACTCAACTCGCCCACCTGCTCCCAATCGCCCACTGGCCCTCATTCAACCTAATAATTTCTTACCAACTCCCAATCGTCCACCACCTCCCAATTACCCACCACCTCCCATTCAACCTAATAATCTTTTACCAACTCCCAATCGTCCACCTGCTCCCAACTACTTCAATCCTCCACTAAACACCCCTCCTCCTAAACACCCATCAACCCCCACTCGACCCAATACTAATCACCCACCCAACCACACTTACCCCAATACATCCCCAGCACAGCCTAACCCACCTCAATAAACAACAATGCTGCCCACTACAACCCAACCCAATTTATTATAGTATAATCTGGCATCCTCAACCCAAACCAAACCCAATACCAACTCAACCCAATACCAATCCAATCCAATCTAAACACAACCCAATCCAATACCAACTCAACTCAACACAACCCAATCTAAACAATCACCAAACTCAATACTAACCCCGATTTTATTTATTTGTATGGCTGTTCCTCGTATTCGCGTTAAGAAAGTCCGAATGGTAGCCGTTTGGTCCCTTGACATGATTGTTGATAAGTGTGCTATTTGCCGAAACCATACAATGGACATCTGCATTGAGTGTCAAACTGAAGAAAAAGTCATGGAATGCAAAGTTGCTTGGGGGGCCTGTAATCACGCTTTTCATGCCCACTGCATCTCACAATGGCTTAAGTCCAAGAACGTCTGTCCTCTCGATGCTAAACCCTGGATATTCCAATCTGCCCCTGACAAATAACTACTTCCTCAACCCAATCTAATCTCTTACTTATCTCTTGCCTATAAACAGACCATCCTTTGAGTTAGTATTGCAGCAATAAAGTCTACTCTTAATCTAGTATTATGTTATCTTAAGTTAAGTTAAGTTAAGTAGAGTTAAGTATTGGGTTGGTATTAAGTTGAGTTGAATTGCTTTGCTACTTAACTCAGCCCAACTCAATCTTATCTCAACTCAATCTTATCTCAATTCAACTTAACTTAACTCAATATTATCTCACCCCAACCCAATCTTATCTCACCCCAACCCAATCTCAACTTAAACTTAAACTTAACTTAATACATAACTCAATTCAGTTTATTGCTCTAAGGTGCTCTGGGCCAGCCGACGAACCTTCTTATTATACGTACTGAGGTCCTTCTGGAACTCCTGGGCGGCCTCCAAATTCGCCGGACTCTCGGAATTCGGCGAAACCAACAACAACATGATCGAAAAGAGTACTGACTCAATATCCCGCACCGGCATCCACCTCTCGCTAGCATCCTCATATCCATACTCATCATCGCCTGATTTATGAAGAATTGAGATGCACAGATTGCCGTCCTTATCTATATTAGGATGCCACATGGGCGACAGAAACTTAAAACTTGGAGGGTCTTCAGGATACGTTTCTGGGAAGACTAGTACTCCTCTTAATAAGGCATTCTCATAGATCGTGTCTTTTGGACCTATAATAAGTACTTCCCAGGTATAAATGCAATCGTTAAGTAAACCAACGCTATAATTCTCACTGGGCGACTTAGTCATTCTATGCAACTCCTTGGAGATAAAGATCTTAGATCTCTTCTTTGGGTCAGCCCGAGTTGAGTGCATCCACAAAATAAAATAGTGGGCTTTATGGCTGTACCTCAAACAGTCTGCATTACAAACACTTGGTTGCCATGGTAGATGGCCAAACATCTATCTGGTTAGTTGTTCAATTAGCTATGTTTTTAGTCAGATATTTAGGTAGATATTTAATAGGGTTAAGTTGAGTTGAGTTGTGATTGGGTTGAGTTGAGTTGAGTTGAGTTGGTATTGGGTTGTGGCGTGTTGAGTTGTGTTAGGTGATGTGTTGGGTAAGTAAGGTTGGTGGTTGAGTGGCTGGGAGGAGAGTAGTTGGTGCTTGGGGGTGTGATGCTGATTTGTAGATGAGGGTGTTTGAAATGATGTGGTGGTTGGTTTCTAATTTTAGAGGTGGACATAATTGGATAGTGTAGTGTGGTGTTTGAAGAAGAAGACTTGGTAATGGACTTGTTACTTGTAAATTATGTCTGGATATCAAATTACAACTTAATTGCAACTTGATTATAGGTGGACTTGAGATAGTTGGTGTGAGATGGTCAAAAAATAAAGGGGGCTGAAAGAAGGCTGGCTTGTAGTTCTGTTGGGTTGAGATTGAGCTGGTGGTTTTTCTTCTTATCTACTGGATTTTTGGTTGGCTAGTAGTGGGTCTTTTTGTGATAATTATGTGACACTTGGATATCTTCTTTTTTATTTTCATGAGATATGGTCCTATCTCGTTGTATAATTAAACCATCAAGTCTTAGGGTTGACACCGGATCCAAAACTATGCTGGATGTTTATTTTGTCTCTCGCGTTGTTTCTAGCCCTAAGACGGTTGCTGGTTGGGCTCCTGTGATGATTGGTATGGCTGCGAATAAACCTGGGCAATTTAAAGCCATGGCTTATTGGGTTGTTGTTGGTTTGGGTGTTTGGCTAATGTTGTTGAGTAGTGTATGTAGCTCGAATGTACTTTATAATGATAGTGAGTTGAATGCAAGCAATGGGTTGAGTGCCGAATGCTTGCCAAAACTGCCGACTGCCTTTGAAATGATGCACACTCTAGCCTCAATTGGCTTTATGCTTGAGCTTTATGGTGAGCCTATTCGGATCAAGCACTACTATGCCCCTCCTGCCCAGTCAAAGATTCACTTACTTCCTTCTAACCCAATGATATATCCCTGTGCCCTGGTGAACAATACTCCCTTATACATAATAGAATGGCCGAGTGATATTATTGGCTTTGTTCTGCGCGCTGGCATTGATAAACCGCAGGCTATGACTATTTTGAAAGAGCTGAGGAAAATTGCTGTGATTAGGATTGATTGTCCTCCTTCTACTCATGCTTGTATTAGTATTGATTGTTTGGGCTTGAATAATAGTACTCAGCCGGAGAATTTACAGATTTTATCTCGAATTGTTAACATGATTTATTGTCCGCGCATTAGGTTTTGTTTTGATCTTAAATTGCCAAGCGAAACCGATATCAGCCAAACTCAATTGACCCTCTGTTTGTACGAAGCACAGGATACAATTAAACATGCGGACCCTACGTCAACTAGCAGCCTTAAAGTTTCAACTGAAATGGATAGCAGTCTTTCTAGCTTGGTGAATGGTGTTATTCCCTTTTTGCGGCCAATTATAGGAGTTCGCTTCTTCAGAAATGAATTCCACAGTATCCGCCTTATTAAGAAACTGTCGCTGGTTGATAAATACCGAATTTCCTTTGAAGAGCTGCCTAGGGTGGCTTGTATTGATCTTGGACCTCTGCACACGCCTCCTTCCAACTGCGCTAGTATTTCGATTGGGGACTTCTATTTCGGGATGGATTTTGATAAGATAACTCTAATTGGATTCGAGCATGGTGCTGATATTCATTCGAAGGTAGCTTTGGAGGCCCATTGGAATGTGCTTCATTATTTGGGTAAGTATAATGAAACTCTGATCGAGGTTTATACTATTCTGGGCTTTGACGTCACCCCGAAGTGCATTCAAGCGGTGCTTGGTGCTTCTCAGCAAGACTTATCTGCTGATGCCTGGCTCTCTGCTGTTAATGCTATTTCCAAAATATCCACTGTGTTGCCCTGCTGTGCCATTCAATACTATGCTCAACTTTATACCCCCACAACCTTTGCTAATCTTGGTATCTCTGTTGCTAATGTAATGATTGAATATGAGGAGGCCCGTGATGATCTGCACTATACCTTAAAAACACTTCATACGGCCCACGCTATCTCGAGTATTCCTAAGGTGGTTATAAACCATGAGCTTATCTGCCACGGCGAAAACCTCACTAACTCTAACTGGGTACTCCAAGAACCCGTCATTATTATGCTGGCTCGACCAGCTGCTAATGGCTTGTTTGAATATATGGAGGGCAACGAGCCGGTCATCTTCTGCCAAAACATAGTGTACACAACCATCAAGCTCGATGGATCTAAGGCGCCAGACATACTCAATGAATCCGGCTCGGGTCTAGTTACAAAATGCATTGGTTTATTCAATCGACTACAAAATCTCACGGCCGAACAACTTATACTCACTAACATTAACATACTTACTGACGATAATACTGTCACCGACTTTAATATAATCAATCTATATATTAAGCCTTGCATGGCACCTCGTCAGTTTAAGATCAAAACTTTGGTGTTAGACAATGTTGATGTATATCTTATCTACTGGATCTTCATCCGCTATAAGTTTGCTTCATACGTTGATGTGCATATTCTAAACCAACGCTTTGCTAATCTTGCTATCGCTCAAATCCTTTGCCATCCGGCCGGCCAGATGATCTCATACCTTATTCTCAACGACTTCTCCGAGCTAGCTGAAGTCAAGCACCACAACCAGCCATACCCAATAGGCAGCTTTTCCCTATTCAACTATGTGCAAGATAAACAAGGAGAAAACAAAACCACTAAAGATCTACGTCTAGATAAACTGTATCTGAATATTAGTAACCTTGATTATGCTCTTTATGATGAAGTCTTATCTAAATTGGCAAAGTGTGGTATTATAATTCCGGCTATGCCCTTCAATGATTACATCAAAGCAGCACCTACTCTACTTGATCAGGCCAGTATACCCCCCAAAACCGAGCTTATTCTTTACAACACCACCTTTGAGGCTTTAAAATACGACTTCGCTAACTATAAACTCAGCAACTCAGTGCTAGCCAATACTAACCCATCACAAAGCTCGCCAAGCCATAAGTATGCCGTTGAGAATCTATTCTTGCATTTTAGCGATAGCCCAGAACTACTGGAAGAGGATTTGAAGCTCGTTCTTCGCTGGTTAGCACATAGGTTTAAATGGCTGGTCAATATCCACCTAGTGCGAGTCAGAGTGTCAGAAAACGTGCGTGCTACAATATATTCGCGTAACTATTGGGTTAATGATGTAAATGTGTTTAATAATGTTCAAATCGAGAACGGGCCCTCAAATGATTCAGATGACCTACTCGTCAACCTGCATATTCGATCGTATACTATTAGCATACTAGCAGGTATATATAATCCTACGCCCTTTTTCATTGGTATGTCCTCTACACTTTTGCCTCCATTATCCGACCGGTTGAGTCAAACTGATCAGTCTGGCCGCCTTGATGACAGTTACTTGTTGCTGTGCCAAAGATTAACAGACTATCTCCATGGTAATCCTGTTGAAATTAAGTGTCCAAATTGTGCCCATGCCCCCTATAAGCTAGACGCAAACCGCCCTACTTCCAAGGAACACTGCCCACTCCAAACCATTCCTAAATCCGGCAAGACAATATGTCATCTCAAGTGTGGCCATGCAATCTGTTCAACCTGCCTATTTAATCGTTATATAGATGGCGGTTGCCCAATTTGTGGCCGCAATTCTCTGGATATAAATCTTCACCGAGTGGTCATTGTGCCGCAATCTAGCTTTGTTTTTGCCGATGACAACACCGGTACATATCAGTCTAATCCCAAGCTGTTTGAATTTATAACACTAACTGGCGGTTACCTGTATTTATACCTTGCCTATAAAAGCATTCCTGCTCTTATCTTCGACCTCTATGATGAAATAGAATATCATACTCCCTATCGAATCCTTGTTATTTAAGCCTAAGATAAATAAACTAGCCATCCTATCTTTAGATTGTATTAAGTAAGACCCTTTATTGACTTCTTAAGACTAAGACATATCTTCTGCCCCTTTTAAGCATTAAATCAACCCAGGCACTTATAGCACAAGTAGTTCTTTCGATCTTTCCCACATTGCATTCATTCCCAGACCACGACTGTTTCATATCAGCCTACTTAAATAATGAATTGATCCCTCTTTGTAGTGTTCAAAGCATCCACCTCCAGATCAGGAGATCATAAAGTATCAATCAGAATGAAAGCCCCGCATACGTTGTCATGTGCTAATCAAAATAAGCAAATCTTAAACTAAATCAAAAGCATAATCAAATCCAATCTTATCTAAACCACAACCAAATCTAAACCAAAATCACAACCAAATCCAATACCAATCTTATCTAAATCAAAATCACAAACAAAATCTTAAACCAAATCATAACCCATACTATCTTGTTTATTGTTTAGATGGAATGTGCTGCTTGTACCGCCCTTTAGAAGCAGCCTTTTCAAAGTCAATCACAGCAAAATGCTTAGTCTTAGAAAGAGGTCTAGTCTCACCACAGACAACTTTATCTCCTACCTCAACTAAACCATCCCAGCATGGCGATAAGTGCACATTAAATCGAGTGTTTCTACGTTCATATCTCATGTACTTCTTGTGGTAATGAAGGTACCTCTTAACTACTACAGCTGTTCGTTCTTGTTTTAAACTAACAATCTCTCCTTTAAAGATAGTCCCTCTAATAGTTACATCACTAGTAAACGGACATTTCTTATCAATATAAGTACCATTAATAGCTGTTGCTGGTGTTTTGTAGCCTAAACCAATAGACTTAACATGTCTTTTAAAAGTTGCAACTCCTCTAGCAATGTTGTAGGGATTGTTAAAGATAGAAGTCTGTTGTGGGTACTTCTTATGTTTAGAAAGATCTTCGGCTATGTTCTGCATGGCTGGGGTAGAAAATAAAAAAAGATATATTAGAGTGGTTTGTATATTTGCGTTGTAATAGTTAGACAGAGCTTGTATATTTGTTCGGATTGAGTTGGTATTGGTATTGAGTTGTGTTTGGGTTTGGGTTAGGTTTGGATTAGGTTAGGTTTAGGTTTAGTTGGGTTAGATGTAGTTTAGTTAAGTTGGGTTGTTAAGATAAGATAAGATATGCATTAGGTGCGTAGGAGATAAGATCTGCATTAGATAAGTATTAGATAAGATATGCATTAGATAAGTATTAGGTAGGAGATAGTAGTAGATGGACTGGTAATTAAGTGGGTGGTAGTTGGCTGAGGATGGAAGTGACGAGAGTCTGGCAGAGTTGGACGATGGTGGAAGATTCTTCATTATAGAGTTGGCAGTTGGTAAGGATAGCTTGAATATCTGTGGTTAGGGCGGTGGGTGTGCGGTAGTAGTGATGGGCTAGTCTTTTGCAGATGAGGTTCAGTGAAAGGGGATAGGAAATGATGTTGTAGTAGTCGGGGTACTGCTTTTTGGAAACAGTAGTGAAGAACAGGTCATACTCATCGGTTCGGAAAGTCTTGATGGCTTTGAGGTGGGCGGTAGAATTGAAGGTATAGTCGGTATAGCTGTACTGAAGATCAAATGGATAGATGGTTTGGTTAGTATTGCCTGTAGAGACAATGAGAGATCTGGGCTGTGTTGGATGGGGTTTAGCATAGGCTGAGAAAGTACCTTTGCTTAGTAGACCTTGGTGGAAGAAGTAGAGAGTTTGACCTTTGGCAAATCGTTTCTTTTGAACATCAAGATAGTACTGCTGAATAATAAAAGGATCATTAGAAGTATGGGTGGGTGTATAATGAATAGTAATAACATGTCTTTGGTGGTTTTCTAGTTTAGCAGTAATGATTAGTTCAGTAAAGTCAACTACTACGGTTTGGACAGTAATAGGTTCAGTAAAAGCAAGTGGGGTTTTAGGAAGACCTTTAAGAGGTGGTAGTCGGGAAGGAATAAGAATAAGTCGGTCTTGTGGTTGGGGTAGAAGTGGGAATTTAGGGGTGTTCATTAGAATCCATTCGGAAAAGTTGATCTCGGGATGAATAGCTACTTTTTGGGCTTTACGTTGGGGATGACGTGGTCTTCTGGCTCGGGTTCTATACCGACTGGATGAATTGGCCGGTGAAGTATTAGAATCGTAACTCTCATCATTTTCTTCGGCTGAATCATAGCACTCTTTAGAATCATAAGACTCTTCTATATCTGAATCGGAATAGAAAGATTGGTTAGATCCAGAACTAGTTGATGCAGTATTATCCTCTTCATCTTCATCTAAAGAATGCTCAGAAAGGTTTGTACCGCTTGAATGATCAGAAGAACCTAGAGAAGGATTTGAAACTGCTGAGATAGAGTTAGAATCTGAATCAGCTGAAGATACAGCTTCATTCTCATCGGAAAGACTATCATCAGTCGAGTAAATAACACTTTCTGGTGTATCATCTGAATTAGCAGTACTATCTGAGATATCAATAGTTGTATTGGACTCATCATCTGTTTCGGGGATAGTAATACTTTGGGTAGGTGGTTGCATGACCTTATAGTCCGTTTCAAAGACTTTGTTAGTAATCATGTTCGTTTGAAGTTGCAAGATAGCAGCTGCTTCATAAGAACGAGTCCCAGGATCAATAGTTTGCACATATCTTGATAAGTCAACTGATAAAGAACTAGGTGTTAAGAATTCGCCTTGTAAAGTATAGGAGAGACCTGGTCGATGGGGTACTTTCGTATTCTTCTGGCAAACGGCTAAAATACCTTCTAGACGGGCTGCTGTATCTTGTTGTAGTCTTTCTTGTCCTTCTAAAGGCTCTCTATCCCTGAGGAAGACAAAGTCCTCCCAGAAGAACTCCGATTTAGGAACCGAAAGAACTTCAGGCCAAAGTGAGTACTTATAAACAGCCCCATCTAAATCAGTCAAGAAAAAGGCCGTTCCCGTACTATTAAGCAAAAGACCACCGGCCACAGATATACCAGTGACAATTCTTTGGATAATTTCACCTTGTTCCGAAATCAACTTAACTACTCCATTAATCTCTAAAGAAAGGAAGAGAGAGTGAATAGGATGGGGAGTTAAAGAACAAATCTTAAAGTCTTTCTCAATCATAATTACTTTTGACGTATCACGAATATCAATAATTCTGATATTTGACTCATTATCAACCGAAGCAATAATTGAATCGTTAGCTAAAAAGGTCATATCAGTAATGAAAATAGATGGGGACATACCTTCAATCTTTAAAGTCTCCTTAATCCAAGCCCCTTCTAAATCTCGCCCTTTAAAAGTCTTCCGAGTAGGTAGATTAGATTTACCCGATTTAGCATTAGGCTGATACCGCCAGTAAAACAAATGAGGAGAGTAAGTACTAGCTGCTATTTTCAAAGAAGAGTAAGAAATATCTACAGCTGATGTAAGTAAATCATCCGTTTCCAACATATAAAACCGGCCATCTACATCTTCTGGATCAAATAAGAAGGCAAAAGGCCAAAGTCCTACTAAAGCTGTAACTCGTTTGCCTTTAGAAGAACAAGCACCATTAAAACTACCCTCTTCAATCTCAGATAACAAAGTTTCTATTTGGTACTTCCGATCACTACCCAAAGAAATACGTAAGACTCTACCACTATTAGTTACTACTAAGACTCGATACTTATCCATCTTCCCAACTTTACCTTTCATCCGTTTTTGCTCCAAAGGCACCGGTTCATTCGTCGCATAGATAAACTCAACATAATCTATCTGTTCATTAAGAGCTACTTTAACTAAAGGATCAGAACTAAATAAGATATCCCAAAACAAAACATTCCCTTGCTGATCACAAGATACCAAAATAGAATTATCATAACTAATTACAAAATCAAAGATAGGAGATACATGTCCTCTAAACGACTTAATTATCCGACCAGAAAACACATCAACCATCTTAATCAAACCATCTTCCCCACCAGTAAAAAGAACTGTTTCACTACGATCAAACATAATACAAAGTACTTTAGCTAAATGTCCGACTAAACTGTACTCCTGCTTATACTCTAAACCTCGAACTAAACTATCTTTGACCTTCACTTGTTTAGGCCAGTACTCTTCCGGTAGTAAAAAGGAAGAGAAGGTCCCACCCTCTAGCAAAGCCACTGGATCTCGAAAGCGTCGGAAATACTCGACTGCACTATCTATTTCTGACTTTTTAAAGAGATTTACAATACCCGCAACAATACTATCTTCACCAACTGAAGCCAGACGTTCTTCAATACATGTACTACTTTGGCCGTCCTTTCTTTCTAAGACATCTCCTATTCTAGTTAATAGAGTGCTAAGTAATCGATCGTGCATAATTAAAATAAAAGAAGCCCAAGCTACTACTTCTCTTGACTATCCTACTCCCTCACTACTCAACTCTTTCCTTGTTATATTCCTTATCTCATTCCTACCAACTTTTTCTTATCTCATTTCTTATCTCATTTCTTATCTAACTTCTTATCTAACTTCTTATCTCATTTATTATTACATCTCTTATCTCATTTATTATCTCATTTCTTATCTCTACTCAACTCAATCTTAATCTTAACTTAACTCAATCCTAACTTAATCTTAAACTCAAACTTAATCTTAACTTAAAATGACTTGAGTTTGGTTTTAGTTGATATTAAGATGAGTTTAGGTTTTGATTGGATTTAAGTTAAGTTAAGATGAGTTTAGGTTTTGATTGGATTTAAGTTAAGTTAAGATGAGTTTAGGTTCAGTTGATGTTGAGTTTAAGATGAGTTTAAGATAATATCAAGCAAATCACAACTTAAGATAATCAAAATACAACTTAAGATAATCAAATCACAACTTAAGATAATCAAAACAAAATACAACACAACACAAACAAATCAAAACACAATCAAAACCCAAGTGGACCTAATTTATTTGATTTTCATAGCTTGTAGATCTTGCACTACCTCTTCCTCCTCACTATCTATCTCTTCCTCTCGTGCATTATAATCACACTCCAAAGCCTCATCATCATCCACAAACAAGTCCGGCTTGTAAACAAACAGATCCTTACCCGATGGCACTATCTTACCCAGCCTAATATTCCCTTCCTTAATCCTTTCCTGTTCTTTACTCTCTCTTAACTTCTGTTGCTCTCTTTCCTTCTTCCAACGGTTAAACAACTCTTCATTCATTGGGGTTTGTACGTCTGGGAGTTTAAATCGTTCATTTTCAATGTACTCTTCAATGGTTAGTTCTTCAGTTGTATCTTCTTTTAGGGAGTATCCTTCGGGTGGTGAGTGCTTCTCTAGGCACATATTACCATTAGGACAGACCCATTTAGGATTATGTTTACCTGATTTTAAGGCATCAATATAAAACTTACAGATCTTTTCTTCTTTGTTATCTTTGTTATCTTTGTTATCTTTTGTGGTTGTTTTTGAAATAGAATGACCGGATAGTTTATCTGCCTCTTCTTTGGCTTTAAGAATGGCAGCTATACGCTTCTCAGTACATGGTTCATGACTAAACTTACAGGACTCGCCTTGACTACAGACTTTGTTCTTAAAGTTAACACAAAGAATAGTTTGAGGATCAACACCGACTGGGACCTTTTGATGGACTTCATAGACTTCGGGAGTGACTTTCTGCTCTTCTTGTCTGGGCTTGCCTTTAGTATAGGAGGCTTCTAGAGCTGTGGCTAGCTTTTTTAGTTTGTTGCTTTTGCCTTTGTTCTTCATACCGAACATTTGTTCTTCAACTAACTTCTTGGCATCCTTTGCCTTCAACGGTTCTTTGCCCTTGGTGCCTTTCTTGGTCATGGTAAAAATTTGCGGCGATCGTTAGTATAGTTGCTGGGGTTAGTATTTATTGGAGTAGTCTGGGCTTGTGGTTTGATTTTGATTAGATTTGGGTTGTGTTTGGGTTGTGTTTTGATTTTGATTTGGCTAGATTATAAATTGATAATAAATTGGGAAGAATTTCCTGAATAATTATTTAACGGCTTAGTTGAGTTGAGTTTAAGTTGAGTTTAAGTTGGGTTGAGTTTAGTTTAGTTTAGATTGAATTAGTATTGATATGGATGGGTTGGTGTTAGTATTGTTAAGTAGTGAGTGGTTGGGTTGGTAATCAGGCTAATGGTGTGTGAAATGGGTAGTGGTTGTATGGATGTATTACGGCTAGCTATCTATTAGGCTAGAATTGGGTTAACGGTTTTATTTTTGTTTAGCTTATCTATTTTGAGATGACGTCATCTTTTGCTTTTCGTTGGGATTTACTAATAAAAGTTGTTACTTACTTGAGGTATAGTTTTGATAGAAGTGTTGCATGCGGAGTTTGCAACTCGCCGAACTTGACATTTCAAAAGTATTGGCAGAAAGCGAAGTTCGTCACTTTCTGACCCGAAATTGCGGATTCCGAGGCCGGCGAGACAGAATACAATAAAGATGCTTTATTTGAAAGCCTAGCAACTAATACTAACCCAATCTACTAATCCAAACCTTATCTCCGAACGAGTACTGCTGTACCTTTTTATACTAACCCAATACTAACTCATTCCATTCAAGCGCTTCTGCCCGTGGTTGGCATCTATCCGCTCCTCTATAGGAGCTACCTTCGGCGGGACAAACACTATGTACTCGTTCGCTACTAACGGGACGGTTTTGTCACACTACATGTTGTATGTTCCTAGCAAGACATTCCCGGTTTTAAGAGGTGAGAAGAACTTCATGCGCCCTTCTTACTTTGAAGAGGTGTTTGGCCTCTGGTCCATACACGCACATTGCTATAGCCTTTTTGTTCTGATAAGCTGGCCCTGATGCCTTCTTGGCTGATAGCACAGATAGGTTAAGTTATCACAGGATTTAGATAACTTATAATAAAGAATCTGAAAGGTGTATTTTATTGAGTTAATGTTGAGTTGGAATTTGAATTTGGTTTTAGAATTATATTGGGTTAGTATTAGAATTAGATTGAGTTAGTATTAGAATTAGATTGAGTTAGTATTATATTGATATCAAAAGACTAGGATAGTGTTGAAGTCAGATGGTGGTGGGCTTGGATTAAGTATGCTATGTTGCTCACGGTAACCAAGACACTCCTAAAAGTATTCTCTGAAACCTCCAGAGGATACGAGGACTTCTTCAGAACCGCGGGATGATTATTGAACGGGACAGTAAGAGATTCAGCCGAGCGTATTCTTGTGTTTACTTCAGCCAACTTAATAAACGCAGATATAATGGTCACATAGAAGCCCATCCCGAAAAAGGTCCGAAGGCCAATGGCAGTCGATTTGAGGTTGTGCACTGATCAGTCGCATCAGCTAATCTCAACAACAATCATTTTGATTCTGCTGTCAAATGCCAAATTTAGATTTGTACGTATGTACTTGCCACCTTATTCTAACCCCATACTAACACATATCCAAATGCAAATATGCAACTACACCGAACTATGAGCTAACTACAAACCAATCCAAGTACATACTCCAGGCGTTGCTAGAGGAGATATTCAACAGCACTAATTCCCCTCGAAATTAAATGAAATGGCATAGTAGCTATTCTAACTATTCTGGCTATTTTCATCACTACCAAAACATAAGATATAACTTGAGTACTCAGGTTACTTAAAGCTCTAACTACTTTGAATCTATCACACCTAGCCAATAGAACCAGCACACAATATAGCCGTCATATCGAAAGAAGAGTATCAATGAAGCAATTACAGAGCATTCAACTAGAGCTACACCAAGCTAGTAGATATATCACAGATGACCACCAACAACTTAATAGAGATATGCCATTTCAAAATCAAGTGCTATAAATGATAAGAGAAGCAGACAGGCTGTTTGTTGTGACTAAATACTACCCATTATTTATTTGCACGATTATGTGGCTCTGGAAGAAGAAAGAAGAGAATATCGCTTTCAAAGTACCAGAAATGGTCCAAGATAACTTTATTGCCCTGGCATATGCCAATACTGAGGGAGAAAGAGAAGTAGATATAGTTGGCACTAATGGTGCTCGTAATTCGATTGTTATTCTATCTAAGAAACTAGGAGGTTTTGTGCGCGAAACTGAAATGCCAGTCCGATCTCGAGTTGACTTTATTATTCCCGTAGATATGGATAATGATGGTGCCGCCGAATTTATTGTGGTGACGAAAGAACAGTCGCATTACCAGATGACACTAGTTAATGGGGAGGGTATAGAACAGGACATGGGCAAGTCAGACTCAATGCCGTTTCTGGTTTCGCACAAGAGTCTAATTCCAGCCGTACTGGTACAGTCCGGAGGAAAGTCTTATCTCATACGAGGAGACAAAGGAGTCTATCGAACTGAAATACCCGAAAAGCTCGGATTACTCCGACCAGGACATTCATCCGCCTTTGTTGATGTGAATGGCGATGGCATTGCTGATTTAGTACTGGATACCATCGATGGATCTGAGCGCGTAGTAGAGGTATGGTTAAATAGAGAGACCGGATTTGAGTTCAAGGAAAGACTAGTACTGCCTGAAGCAGCCGGTCCGTTTGTTCTAGGCGACTTTTCCGGCCGAGGTTCAGCTGATATTTTGTATCTTACCAATACAGCCCAAGGACCCGCTGTTAATCTTTTACCCAATGCCCGACCGACTTACTGTTCCTCTAACCAGCAAGAGGACTGTCTACCAGCAACCATGATTATGAAAGAAAGTGAAGTCTTTGGATACACCCAGTCATCATTAGCCACTTACTATTTAGGCAACGAAATACCCGACTCTCAATTTGTCCTGTATAATCACCAAATTCCAATCTTCCCAGCTGTTCTGGACTTGAACAAGAACACTCTTCCCGACTTACTAGTCCTTGTTCATAACACCCAAACCAACCACCGCCATCCCATGGTACTAATGAACCGGCATGGTAAAGGCTTCCATGTCCAACCAACTGCTCTCCAATGGAATTACACGCAGCAGAACAGTGACAACATTTCTTTTCTAGCTGCCGCCCGCGGGGTCTCTGATATTCTTCTGGGCACACTAGACCAATCCCCACAAATCTTCCTAGCCAAAAACGAGTCAGACCTCTTCGGGTACCACCTAAGCATATCAGCTATTGGTGAAAATGCCAAAGGCAAGTACTCATCACCCGTTATTGGCACAACCTATGCCTGCAAGATTGTTGAAACCGGCCGAGTTGTAACAGGGTTCTATCCACCACAAAGTGGCTACGCCCCCATGCAAACTCCAGTCACTACTTTAGGTCTTGGGAACACCAATGTTTTTGTCGGAGCCGTTCATACTCGTGTTCCACATACAGCCTATGCTCCAGCCCTTGCCGTTGATAAGATTGTTCCCAACTCCGAACTAATGATGCAACTCCGCAATGGCACAATTAAGCACGTTCTTCACCTTAACATCACTGCCTACTGGGCAGTAGCCGTTCCCATTATTCTTTCACTTATGATGTTCTTCGGTGTCATAGCCATGTACTTCATCTACAAAGAGAAGCGAAAGACCGTTAAGAACAAAGCCAAAACCCGGTACGACATTAATTTCAGTGCCCTCTAACCAATCAATAAACTATCTATCTAATTATCCCATTAAATCAGTATATCTTATTGCATTAGGTTGAGTTAGGTTGAGTTAGGTTAGGTTAGGTTAGGTTGGTATATCTGCCGATTAAATAATATATCATACTAGAGTATATCAAAATAGAGTATATCAAAATAAGCCATCATAACACAACATAACCCAAATCTAACTCAATACTAACTCAATACAATACTTAACTTAACCACTACATCGTTTATTTAGATATCCAAACTCACCCACTAAACTCACCCACTAAACTCACCCACTAAACCCAACTCAACTCAATACTCAACTCAAGTGAGTATTACTGACTGCGTAGAGTTGTTAGGAGTTTATGAGCGGCATCACGATAAACCACGCGATGAATGGCCTCAGCAGTATACCGCATTTCCGGCTCTCCCTTATAGTTCTCCGACCGACCTCGTAAACTGACTTCTATCTCCGTGCCAATAGCTCCATTGATTTTCGCCATATAAGCCGCCGAGTCCTCACTAAACGTACTAGCTAAAGTCTCAGCTGGAACCCCAAAGAAACTAACCCCAGCTTTTTGAAAGGCTGAAATCCGCATCTGGTCAGTCGCATCACCAACTAGCATTAAAATGTTGTAGTTCTTCTTGCACTCCGCCGCCGAGTACTCACACTTAGGACAGACATAAGCCCCACTCGCACTATCATAACTAACTTTCTTGTTACATCCCACCCGCGCACAGGAATCATACCAAGTAGTCTCTCCAATATGCATTACCGTACACCTAACTTGAGCTGTAGTTCGTGCTTCAGCCTTAACATCAGCTAAACTAAGTAATTCACCACCACTTCCTCCACCTACTACTCCACCACTACTACTTCCTAATACTCCTCCAGCACTACTACTTCCCAGTACTCCTCCTTGTTCCAACCGACTTCGTGCCCCGCGGAACCACCCGCCCAAACTAAAAGCTTCTGGAACAGCCGGATTGACGGAAAGCACCGAAGTACCGACTGGACTTAGTTGTAAATTGCCAGCAAACTCCCCGACTTTAACTTGTTGCAACAAGATAATATCATCAGGAGCATACCCAGACTTAGCCATTTCTCCCCAAAGCACCAACTCACACTCTACTTCACTCTCATCAATCACTCGTAAGGCTCTTTTCTCCACTTCAGCCCCATCCCGACGTCGCACCACTATTACTTCTGGTACGTGCACAACCGCTACCATTAAGTTAGCTAGCAGACCAATACTCTCCCTTACAGCACTAATCTTAACCAAAGAAGGCACTTTAATGATTTCAGCCTCACAATCAGCTGGAATAAAAGCTGTACCTCGATCGGCCACTAGTTCATAAGTATGCACATAATCACCAAAACTCCGATTGGCTACTTTTAAAGACCCACCAGCTACTTCATAGGTAGAATTAGCCTCAATACGCTCATAAAAACTATCTACTTGTTCATTGAAGAAGGTCATATTAATCGACCCAGATCTATCCATAAGACCTATTTTAAATAGTTTACCTTCACCAGTAGCTGTTGTATAGGACTTAATTTTAGTCTTACGAGTGACTTTGACTCTTAAACTCCAAGATCCATTCTGAACCAGGGGAGATAGTTCGGCAATAGTTGTGATTGTTCTTTTTAGTTCCTTACGGGGTGATTCAGGTTCTTTACGCTTACTTGGTGACTGAGCTGGGTTTAACCAGGCAGTAGATCCCATTTCTAAGATCTCTTTGAAGTACAACCCAAACTCATCATTAAGCATACGTACCTTTAAGCGATCACCTACCCGAATGACAGAACCAATAGATAAAGACCGATCGGAAATTGCAGGTTGGTATTTAGCTGATAAGAGACAGCGCATGGTTTGCTCGTTATCTGATACTTCTATTTGAATCCTTTCCTTCATTTCTGAGGTGTTATTTAGGAAGATATCTTGAATCTTGACCACTAAAGGAATGGTTCGAATTAAACCGGCATCTGCTTGAATAGTTTTGGCTAAAGAGCCTTTGAGAGGTTGAAGACCACGTGTTTGCTGTATCATTTAAGCTAAAAAAAGAAAGGGGCCTATTTATATGCTTAGTGGTGTGCGATCGTCTAGTGAGATAAGTAATGGCCGATTTGGTAATGAAGGTGAAAGATTAAAAATAGGGGATAGAGTGGTGGTTGATGGGTTGCGATTGGGAGTTATTAAGTATTTAGGGCCAGTAGGTACTAAGCGGAACTTAGTTTGTGGGATTGAGTTGGATGGTCCTTGGGGGAATACTAATGGTACTCGGGCTGGGAAGGTTTATTTTCAATGTGCAATAGGGTATGGAGTCTTTCGGGATGCGAATGAGGTGCGGAAGTATCGAGCGAATGATTATAATCAGACGGGGATGTTATCACGAGAACCGGCGGAATCGGTGGATGAGAAAGAAGAGAAAGAAGAACGAGGAGTGAAAGAATTATTGGATGAGAATGTGGAGATACAAAGGTTGGTGGAAGGACTTAGGAAAGAGAATAATGAATTGACGATGGCTTTAGCGGCCGAAAGACAAACGAGTGAGCGGCTGAGAGGGGAGGTAGGGAGACTAGAGGGCGAGTTAGGGAAGCGACGTAGGGATGAGTTGGGAGGTGGGAATGGGTTGGGATGTGGGTGCATGAAGAAGGAAGAGGTGGTGAGTGTAGGGGAACGGAGTAGTAAAGTGGGTGAAGGTTGGAGAGGTAAGTTGCTGGATGGATTAGGAAAGTCGGGAGGTAATGGAGTAGGAGTAGGACGAACAGCCCAAGTAATTGTAATGGAGTTACTGAATGAAGTAAAGGATAAGATAGAAACTGAACGGATTCTTCTAGGAGGATGAGTTGAGTTAGATTGAGTTGGGTTGGATTGGGGTGGGTTGAGTTAGATTGGGTGAATAGTGGAATAAATGTAGCCGATGTATTATTAAGTTGAATTGAGTTAAGTTAAGTTGAGTTAAGTTGAGTTAAGTTGAGTTAGTATTAAGTTGAGTTAGTATTGTATTAAGTTGTTGTAATGCTCATGGGATGCATGTATCTCTTAACTAATACACACCCTATGAAAGACAGTCCTTGAGACGAGTGGTGCCTTTTATTAGATAATTATGGGCTTGGATGAAAGCATGCCATCATATCGAAATACATATAAGATATGTAGACCCAATTTAGTTAAAACATCCTGGTCTTATTAAAGTTATCGGTTAGTGGTAATATCAATAGATAGTTATTATTGAGTAGTTTGACAGCAATCGGACTGGCTGGGTGGAGAATGGGATGGGTTGGATTTAATAGTTGGGAAATGGTATAATGTGAAAGTGGGAGTGTTATTAGAATTAATGGATGATTATTGGTGGGTTGGTGACGTGTGGAGGAGTTAAGGAAGTAATTTATGTAATGGGGTAATAACTTATCATTATCTTAATATAAATTGTGAAAAAGTACAAATATTGTTGCTATCTCATATAAAATGACAAAGAGAATACGTTGGAAAACCATAATTTGGATTGTTATATGGTGCATAATTGTTTTCTGGATATTGAATATATGTAGTGAAGTAGTTATATGGGCAATGCCGCGTGGCTCCAGAAAGTCAATGCCCTCAAAAAGCTACGCTCCTATCTTTTCGGTACCACAACATATAAGAGAAGCTATAAAGCGAAACCCAAACACTACCATGGCAAAATATATGCGCTTCTTGCTGGACGAAGACGATGGCCAGTCCGTAGTGCGTAGTCTAGGGAGAAGGCCTTTCCTGAGGTTTTCTCCACCAAATCTACAGGCCGACGAGGCAAATGCTTTTTCTACCCAGAATCCGGCTAGTCTACTGGCTTTATCGACTGCTAAAGCAATGGGCACATTAATGCAAGAGTTACTGGCGGCCGAAACAAATGAAGAAGGCACTCTTCCAGAGCTGCTGATTTATTCTTTACGTCCAAATCCCCATTCTACCAACCCAAAGATCTACTCAATTGAAATTCACAACCATGCAGTTGAGTTTTCATTTGACTATACCATTGAGTCGAGTCCCGTCTGTGACCTCTTAGCAAGTCTCAGCAAACAGTTCGGATATGTTTATATTAACCAACTGAACATTCCGAATTGGAGGCTGACAGAGTCAAGTGATGCCATTCGGGCTTTAACTACTATTATGCCGCTGATTCGAGCCCGCTCTATCTATATTGTGGAAACAGTGCCAGATAGGAGCAAGCCAGTTACTGCAGATCTAAATCTTCTGTTCCAACAGATGCAAACAACCTATTCTATCCGCGATTTTCCTGGGCCCGATCACAAAGGACACACTATAGTTGCTCGGGTGCACACTTCAGCAACCATATCTCTTATTTCCATAATAGCTAGATGTGCTTTAACTAAGTCTGTTGTTATCCACTTTCAATACAATCTTGGCCTAAAATCCGCTTTTAACCTACTGGGACCTGGACCAGAGTCAACGTCCGAGCCCGAACTTAACCCAGAGCTTAATCCGTATCCTGAACTCAACCCGATGCCCCCACACCCATATGACTTGGATGAAATCATAGACAACCCCATCGTGCCCCAAACCTGGATGGAGATTCACGATGCTAGCAATATTGATAGTCCACCAAAGTCCAGGTCACGCACATCCAGCCAGACGTTTTCACTATCCTTTAAGATAGATGCAAGTGTTCAAGCATTATGGGATTATTACACCCAAAACAATCTTGAACAATTTGCGCCCGTGACAAGCAGCACCTTAAATAATCTTAAGCCGTTGTTTCGTGAAAGGAATGAATTAGTTACGTTTAGATGCGATCCAGAAACGGCTAAAGCACTTACTCCTCAATTCTTAGACAAGTTCGTTGATTTGGTTTTTGATATTTACAAGAATGAACTACTCATTCATATGATTAGGCTAGAAGGATTTACGGGTGAAGTTGACCAATCAGTTATATTAGACGCAATGCATGCGTCGCGCCTTAATACTCGCAAAGAAAACAACTCTATACTAGCACAAGATATTGAACACTGTACCAATATTAATGGCAGAGTGGATTACCTGTTCCAAATCCAGAAGTTCCTAAAAAGAATCATAGAGATAAGGATCAATAATTGTTCTGGCAGCTTCCTCGCGTGGTTTTTGCATAAGACATATAGGTTATGCGATATAGTTTATCTGGTTCTAACATTATCTGAATCTACATGCTGTATGAATAGGTTTATAACCAAGCTTAATCTGGCCAAAGACCGAGCACTAGTATATTCAATTAGCGTCTATCAGGTTGTGGAGGCTTCGCTAAAGAGCGGCACCCCTAATCCATACTGGCTGGAGTCGGACTTAACTAACGACAGGCCAACCGAACAAACCGAACAAGAGGATCCCCCGTGTCCTGTTTGCCAAGACATATTTGAGAGACCTTCACAAATAGCTCCTACTTTCGGACAGCATAGGATGGGACCGGTTTATACCCCGCATAGTGATACTCCAATGGTAGGATCGGCCACATCAATCCGGGTATATCAACTACCGCATAATATTGACTATGAGACTTTATGCCAACTACTTGAAGAAGGCCAAAATGATTGGGAAGCCCAGCCAAAGAACACCAACAATCAGCATTGGTTCTGCCATTCTGTCACCTTCCAACTCTACCAGAAACCACACAAAGACGTAGTCAAACTAATCTACCAACTAACCAAAACCATAATGCTAATCCATCCATGCGTCGAATACATCAAATTTAAACCACTCCTAGTCACTCCAGAAATTGCAGCCCGGCTAAAGTCCAATACTGATAAATACTCTCTTTCCTTCCTCCGCTATCTCAACCAGAATATGATTGTCGAACTCAACATGATAGACATCACTACCATGAAAGACGAAACATACGCTATTGTATCGGGTATACCCGAGTACGCCGTGACTCTTTATCGCTGCTTCCGCCCCAACTCCACGATCGACCACCGTCCATCCACTAGCGCCCAACATCCCCCCATCCCCACCAACCAGAATACATCTTCGCCATCCGAAGGCAATCCCGTTCCTATGGCCACCGAGTCATAATCCAATACCAACAGAACAAACAACACTATTTCAAATCGGGTTATTATTAAACAACAGATTATGATCTTCAAACATGGATTGTGATCTTCAAACCCACCCAATCGAGCTAAGCCAGTAATGGACTATAACCAATAAATCAGATAACTAGTTGAATTCATTTAGTGTTTATTAATGCATTGTGCAACTCAGACTTGATTTGCTCAATGTATACCAGAGACCCTTCAATATCAATCTGGGCATGAGAGGGCGAAAAGGACTTAGCCGTAAGCCCGTGCAGTTGAAGAAGAGAATCAATCTTAGCCAAAGAAGTCTGTTTAACCAATGAAATACTCCGATAGACCTGTAGACTATGTAGTTCATCAACCAGTTCGTGAGCAGGCGTCTGTACAACCATTAAAGAATTTCGAGAGCCAGTCCTTCTTCACGCATAAAGAGAACACCTTTATCTGGACTAGAAAGAACCACCAAAGCCACCGAGCCATTTTCAAAAGCAAAGTCTCTAATTTCCGGCCCAAGCTTATCCACACACAGAACTAGCACATCCGGAACCGTATCTAAAACAAAAGGATCAGTCTTAAGAGGATAAGTCGGGCATCTATCCGGGGATGTCGGTGAAATATGCCGGCACCTAATAATGCACTCCATTGCCCGGAAGTACTCATTAATATCTTCACTACCTTCACTACCAAAGTACCACATAATCTCCTTAACAATAGCAAGAGGACAAAAGACAACTCGTTGGCCAAAAACAGTTACAACCGCCGGATTAGTCAGAATTTGGCACTCTTCACCAATATGCAACAACTCTCTTGATGGCGGTGTATACGGCACCATCAAAGGCACATAATCTTCAGCCCCAGGAATCAAGCACACCTGTTTCTCCATTCCAGCTATTAACTCCCGTAAACCAAAAGAAGATAGTTTCTTATCAATTACATCAATCTTACCAGTCTTATCAACTCCATCAATCTTACCTCCATCAGCAACTAATCCTTCCAGTAGAAAGACCTTCTCTGGTACTTTACCTCGAGTCTGGAACAGGTTGAGTAAAGACTTCTTCCCTCCTAAACCATTGACACGGGGCAGAACCACTACTTCTTGCTCACCAAAATCCATCCGTTTACAAGGCGGACTCTCACTATCACCTACTGAAACAGGAGGTTGAGGTCCAGTATAAGCAGTAATGGGATAGATTACTTGGGTGACTTTAAAGGACATTCCTACTTTCTGACCAATTAAACCTACTACCGCACCAGAGATAAGACTTTTCTCTTCATCTGCTGGCAACTCAAGCTTAATCCTTTCTATTTCAGCACTTTCAATAAAGTACTCCTTCTCCTCTGTAATTGCTGGATCAACTACTTCGCCTACTTTATCTATTTGGTGAATTATCTTAGCTACAGATGCTCTTGCAGTTGTTATGCTAATACAGCCGATCAGTAGAGTTTCTTGTTCCATAGGAGTTGTACTTTTAGTGTATCCTAAACCTCCTAAGTACTTTTCAAGTTCACGGCCCAAACGCAATGTTCTATCTTTATACATCTCTGCATATTGCACGGAATAATCCAAATTAGTACAATCAAGTCTTTCCATGGGCAAAATAAAAACCCGTTCTTTACGCATCTCTTCTTCTCTTCTCCTTCACCTCTTCTTCATCACTCCACATCATATCTTATTACATCATATCTTATCACATCTAACCAGTTGTCGACCGAACTTGTCTTACACCCAATACATCCACTTACAATACAATACACCTCAATAAGATACCAATACTAATAAGATACCAATAAGATACTAATAAGATACCAATAAGATACTAATAAGATACTAACAAGATACAAATACTAATAAGATACAAATAAGATACTAAACCAACTCAATACAAATACCAATCTAATCTAAACTAATCCAATTTGGTAATGAAGTACTTCTTTTCTACAACCTCGGAATTCTTAAGTGATAGTTTGATAACGGCATGAAGAGGTACAGATTGCTTAAGTACATCAGAAGGCTCAACTCTTTTTAGATGACACATAATGAGCTTAATTACTGGTACTGAGGAAACCACTAAAGTCTTATCCATTCCCTCTAAAAGAAGTAAAGTTTCAATCGTATCTCGAACTCGGGACTCTGAAGCAATAGCTAAACAAGGTGCCTCGACTTGAGAAATATTTCCTAGTTGAGAAACAGTCTCTTTTCCTATCTCATCACCAGGATAAAGTACTTGGCCGATTCTTTCCTTCTCACAAAACCCGCGTAAGTCCTTCTTGAACTTATTCTCTGTTTTCAACGACCTAAATGACTCTTTCCGACGATCTTTCTTCTCCTCAGTATGAACGAGTTTATGATACGTAGCTAAGTAAATCGTCCATTTCTTCTTAGTTGAAGTTTTTGATAAGATCTTCATAACTAGATCTAAAATACTGGTCTTGTAAACAAAAAACAAGGTATACCCCGTATGGAGTAGATAAAGAGTACTATAACGACTGTACAGATAGATACCCTGGGATATTTTCGTGCGCCGGTACAACATAGCGCGCTTCTTCAACTCACCAAGCAGGAGAGAAAGCTTCTCCAAGTACTTTTTATTGGCCAAAGTCACTCTTTCCTTGATTGAGTTCCCAGGTGGTAAAGCCTGAACAGTCACTGAATCATCGGCACTCAAAGATACTTTAGCAAACTTATCCATTACTTCCCTAACCAAATAGTCGTACTCCGGACGTACTCCTAAATCCGAACGAATTGCTGGTATTTCAGCCGACTCTAAGATAAAGATAGCATTGGTTTCAATCGAGTATCCAGAGCGAAAGTACCTTTCTCGTCGTTCATAAGGCTCAGTCAAAGAATCACAGACAAAGATAAAGTGTTCAGGTTCGACCCCCAACAAAGATAAAAGATGAATAAAGGTCTCCCGATAGGTTAACTCAGATAAGTGCTTCTCCCGAGGCCCAGAACCCAGCAAAGATAGTGCTAAACCCTCTAAATTAACCTCATGAACAATAATGCGCAAATGTGAGAAGAAAGACCGAAATACACAATATAGATGATTAGCCTTATCCGGCTTAAACCCTTCAATGATCAAAGCAAGTCTCTGTGGAGGAGAAGCATCCATCTTTTTAAAATAATATGAAAGAGATACAAGTAATTCCCACTTCTTATCCTCTTCCTCAATCTCTAAGTAATCTCCCTTCTACTTCTGAAGCTATTATTGATGGTCGGCCGTATCGTAAGTTTACTACAACTCTTCAGTCGCTAGAACATCCAGGGCTTCCCGTTTATCTCTGGGTGGAAGAAGGCCAGACTAATCCATTTATCGATCTTATAACTCAACTTAACTTAGTGTCGAGAACAGTCCCGACTAGTTTAATATCAACTACTACCAATCCTAAACCCAAACCAACTACTACTCTGGATCGTTTCTTTAAACCCACTACTCTTCAATAAACCTACTTATTATCTATCATTTAGGCAATTTATTAATCACTTGTCAAACTACGGGTTTATTAAGACTCTATCTTTATTTATCTTGAAGCAAGTACGTCATAATACTAAAAAAGGATGATAGAATTTCAATTATGACCATTGATAAGATCAAAGTAAATTGTCAATTTGGATTAGCTCAGATTAGATTAGAGTAGTTCCTATACTTATGATCCCAACGCAATACTAACTCAATACTAACTCAATAGATAGCCAAAACACATACTATTGGGTTAACTTAACAAGATATATACATTACTTTATTGGTTCGATTGAGTTGTTGTTATTATTGTTATTGTGTATCAATGAAATCCTATTGTTTACTAGTCTAAAAATTTGATTAAGTAGCCAATCAGCTTTGACAGAAAATTTTGATATTTTTGTAACGGAATGTTTTCCTTAAAAGGAAATTTACTAGCAATAAATATGATTGTTTTTTGCTCTTTTTATGGCTGTTAGTCAACAATATTTCGCTGATCTGTCTCAAAGATACTTTAGCTTTGATGTGAATTCTTTAAATGCTGAGCAACGATCGGCATTGGAGAGGATATATGCTCTTATCAAAGACTGTATACCCACTACTGCCACAGTCACTGCTAATCATACACCCGCTACTGCCATAGTCACTGCTAATCATACACCCGCTACTGCCATAGTCACTGCTAATCATACACCCGCTATTGCCACAGTCACTGATAATTATACACTCATAATGGCCATTGCTGCTGTTGTGGTTGTCGTACTGGTATTGGCTATACTAGCTATCGTTCTAATTGCTAATCATAACTCACATAGAGGATCTTATACACTCAGACATGCATCCGACGAATTAGTCATAGACACCACATACCCAAATCAAGGCGACTCCTCGCACATAACCACGCATGGTTTAGTAGATTCAAAACTTACGAGGCCCAATTCCGATGGCCGTGTTAGCACAGTGCCAGATATATCCCATGGTTTATCTACTGGGCATGTCGAGCATAGTGATCCAGACAAGGTGGAGATCCACGATAACTTTGACATCCCAAGACCAACTGTGTCCCTTTCGAGCATTCAAAGCCCTCGAACGTACACAAGCGAACCAATTCCCGGACCCGCTGCCCCCACAGAAAACCTGGCCGGTTCCCATTCAAGCCAACCATTTGGTTCTCATGAGTCTTTAGGTTTAGAAAGATCTACTTTACATTCCAGTGTTGATAGCCACCGTGTTTGGCCCGCTGGCCGCCTACGATCAGCTTCGGTTGGTGGTTCCCTATCAGAGCACACGTCGTCCGACCCCTGGCAGCTTAGAAAAGAAGCAGGTAAACCACAACGGGATAATGAACCTAGTGTTAGTCCGAGCCCCGAGCTAAAAAGACCCGAGGAATTGACTGGTTCCACTGGGTCTTCCGAGCCATATTTTTCAAGGGGCTCAAGAGGCTCCCAGGACACCATTATTGAAAAACCTCTCAATTCATCACGGGATTCAAAACTCAGCCTAGATCTATCATCTACAAGCCAACCTAGTGACCCAAGCAGCTTGGTTGTGACCCAACATTCGGAAACCCCCTCAGAACAGGCTGGACCTAAAGATGACGTCACAAAATCTACTGCCGATCGCAGCTTATCAACCCAGGAATCAACTGGTGCCCCAGAACAACAGGCTACTTTGACTAAATACAGTACTAAGAAAACATATCCCAAAGTAGATGTTAGCCAACGAGCGCCTCTGGTAGAGTTTGATGGGGATGGTGATATCCAACTGGTTAGTCATCAGGAACAGACAGACAGTTCAGAGTCAATGAGCGGAGATAAGACTACTTCTACAGGGGGTTTAAAAAGACCTGGTGAATCATCAAGCAGTCGCGGCTTTGCACCATAAACATCAAGCGGACCTCGACCGATCACTTTTGCACCCGAAAGACCATCTACCTATCTGGTGAATGGCAAGGAGAAATGCCCGGGCATTTTAAAGCATCCATCTATTCTCCAAGCAGTGCAAGACAAGCAAAGGTTGAATGAGTCACTATCTGAGTACCCCCCAATGCCTACCACGAAAGTCCAAAAAGATCTTTCCACTCAATCAAGACATTCACCCGATACTATTTCTAAGCAATCAGAGGATTTAGAAGTTTCGAAATCAACCACAGCAGAAGAAGATCCTAAAGGCCCAAAATCAACTACTCCTCAACAGAAGACTCAACCAACTGAATAATCATCACCCAATGACTCTTCCAAATAATCCGCTAACTCAACCCACTACTAGTATTCAATTTGAAGTAGTCTCCGTAATAAGCAAATGCAATTAATAAATCAAAACTACCTTATCAAGATAGCATAATCTAACTCTTTATCACATATCCAATACCACTCCACTCCACACCATCCCTTCTAACTCAACTCAACTTAATACAAGTAAACACTTTATTAATCTAGTCCATCTTACTATCTAAGTTGGGGCAAAATACTCAGAGTACTTGGCAGTCCCCCTACTACCTTCCGACCTAAATCAATCCCAAGTGCCGCCAAAGACCCGGTCACTAATCCAGCCGAGTAAAACCCACCCATAAAAACCAACCCACCCGGCGACAAACTCTTCACTCGTTTCTCATTAACAAAGGTAGAATACTCCAAAACAGACCCTCCATAAAAACAAGTCAACACACCAGCACTTCCCCAAACCCAACTCTTCTTCCTATCCTTCTTCTCCCTATCCAACAAAGGATAAGCCATACCCAAACCAATCATTCCCAAGACAACTCCAGATCGCATTAAATTTTATGGAAGCCGCCCACAAAGCTCCACTTGGTCTTCTTATTCACTATCTAAAACAACACATTCCCGTCCAAATCACTCTAATTAATCATGAAATCCACAAAGGCTACATAATAGGTCTAGACGAACATCTCAATATTTCCCTACAATCCCCAAACTCCCCCCAACTCACACTCCTCTACGCCACCTCAATCCTCACCATCTCCACCCCC